>NC_080594.1:74074190-74296690 GCF_027887145.1 Ammospiza caudacuta
TTTTTATTATTTAAGTCTTTCCCTTTTCCTTTCCTTTTCCTCTCCTTTCATAAGGACCTAATAACCCATTAGGAGCCACAACTCACCACCTACCTAAGAAAAAGAGACATCTCCAAGGGGTTGATTTACTCATTACATATTTCCTCTAGAGATTCTCATATCTGATCAACAGACATGATGTTTAAGCTGCAAACAATTAATATGTTTGATGATCCTGCCAAAAAATGGCTTCAGCCAGTAACACCTCTCTAAAGTGCTCCTCTGGCTCCTCCCATGGTCAAGAGACCTAGCATCTCAAAGAACAAAATATACTTTCTCTGGAGACATGCCTTGGTAACAGTTAAATCACATCTTTTTTCTAGATAGATGGTTAGTGGTTTTGCTGAATTTTTTACTTACCACTTACAGGATCATAGAATCCATGTCAGTTTTCTTCTTGGATAAGTGGAGATGGCTTCAGAAGTGAGAAAAGGGTTACCAGAATATCTGAAATGTTAAAATAGCACTGTGCCAGAAGAAAGAATGCTCAAACCTGAAGAAATCTCAGCCACCTGCTCCAGTCCATGTCCATATCTGAACCCCAGGGCTGCAAGAACTTTGTAGCTCCTAGATCTAAAGCAATCTGAGCCACAGGCATGGGTCAGAGTGAAACCTGGGCAAGTTCAGGAGCACAGCATGTTTGCAGGGCCAGGTGCAAGCCGGCCTGGGAGGCAAATCTAGCTCATCTGAACTATAGTAGATTCTAAGGGGAAGTGCAAAAGAATAAGCAACATGACTTTCATTATATCATGTCTCCAGTTCTTTATGGTTATGATTTTTTTTTTATCAAAATCTAGCTGCTTCACCTAAGCAATAAAAAAGAAAATTTTCACACAATAAAAATACTGTATAGAAAAGGACCTCAAAATAATTATACTCATAAAATGGTAATACAAGAATTCACTTTTCAGAGAGTCAGTCTGACTGCAATATGGCTATGTATTTCCCTCCCTAGCAAGAAAATATGAGAAAAAACAGAAAAAAAAAAATTGCCCTTGGCAGTCAGCATGACTGTCTTAATCTCTTTGCAGCAAGGGATCCAAAAAGTTATTGCAACTAGAATCTCTTTTCTTTTCTAAAATTGACATTCAACATATTTTTTGACAGAATCTGGGGCAGATTGCTTCAGGAAGCTGTCTGGAAAGGAAGTTGGCTCATGTCTTGAGAGAACATAGAAGAGGTAATTGTAGACCTGTCTTTTGTGAAGCTACAAATAAGGAAGGCTCCAACATCCGTTTTTCATGGCCTGGAGAAACTCAGAGAATGTGTAACTACAGTAGGATTGGATGCAGTGTGAATACTACAGGTAGTAGAGGAGGAGAGGAATGATACTGAGTCCATGTTAACAAAAGTGCTTGTCCAGGACTGCTTGAGCTCTGTTTTTAGCCATTTCAGCAGTCTTCAGGCACCTGAAATTCAGGGAACTGAGATCTTGTCCTATTTTTAGTTAAATTATTTTTTTTTTAATCTTTATAATAATGCAGCAGAGTCAGCCTGCATTGAATTTACAAAATTATCCTAGTATTATGATATATGTATTATTTTCTAGCACTGTTTTCAAAAGAATTGTACCATGAAACCAAGGTGATTAAAAAAATAATAGTTGAACTAAAGAAACAACTGCAACATCAAATGGAGCATCTAAGTAATTTTGTCAGCTCTCATTTGACCTTTTTTCACAGTTGGATTTTTAATAGACTGGGAGACACTACTGAAGTTATGTGCTGTGCTTTCAGCCACAGAGCATAGATTTCATGACCCTGAATAGTTCAGATCTGTTTCCAGCAGTCTGGTCTGCCCTCATCCTTTTAAGATTATTTTTTTATCATTACCACACAGGTTTACTTTTTCTTGTTTTCACAGCAATCAAAAAACCTTTTTTTTAAAACCTAAGATCACTTCCTTTTTATGAGGGTCTACTAACTCCCAGAGAGAAATGTAGAATATTGAATCTGAGGAATTTACTTTAATTCTGCAAGTTTTTGCATGTATACATGAACAAATAGATCTATTAGCATGAATTGGATTGGTAATGCCCTAAAATTTAGCATTTATTTTAAAAGTAGGATCTTTCTTACACTGATAGCACAGTAAATACCACATTGCATGTCCAGGTGCACTGGAGTTAAAAAATATGATACAGTGGCATGTTACCCCAGAAATTCTTATCTCTTCTTATGAAGATGATGCTATGTAAATAACTGTATGACATTCCTGCCTCTTTGGAGATCATATGAAGATGATTTGCACAGATACATTAAAAAGCCTTAGACAATTGGTTTCTGATAAAAAAATACAACCTAGTAAGTCCTAAAGTCTTCACAGAACAAGACAAAAAGGTCCACTAGAATAATTATTTCTGAATAGTTAAATAGCTTGAAGATAGGTGAAGATAATGCATGTTTTACTCTTCAGATAAGCACAATACAATTACAAGCAGAAAGAAATTACTGTTGTTTTCCTTCTTCAGTTCCTTATCTGGTTTGCATATCTTTTATGTGAAAAATAAAATGCTTACTAATTCTTGTAAAAAATAGTTTAGATAAAGAGTTATACAATTTCACAAGCCTGAGGTACCTGAGGCTAACACCTAGATCTTCTCTCCCCTTGAGAAGCTGTATGCAACTAGATCAGTACACCACAGATTATGACTGGAATTTTATCTGATGTTTGTTTGGGGTTTTTTTGCACTTTTTTTTCTTTTTGTTGTTTAAAATCTGCTCTTCAGCCCCTTAAACATTTGCACTCATTTATTTTTCCTTAAAAGAAAACTTAATGGAAATTTATTTGATTCTATGTGCTTGCAGGTACCTGGTTGTCTCCACAGCTATTCAACTGACAGGAGACCTGTCCTAGTTTAAGTTCATCTCAATGTCTTTCTTGAAAATATGTTGGAGTTTTGGTTTTAGGGGGTTTTTTTTGGGTTGTTCTTGTTTTTGTTTGGTTGGTTGGTTGTTTTTTTGTTTTTTTCTTTTTCTTTTTTTTTTTTTTTTTTTTTTTTTTTGCATGGGTTGGGTTTTTACTTAGTGAAAGACTTTGAAAATATAACTAAATAAAGTTGTCAGTGCATGTGAACACTTCCAGCTGGCTGATTTCAGCACTCTGAGACTGATCCAACTTACATACTTTTATACACCAGCTCCTTTTCAGTGGAAATTAGGGTGCAGATCTTGGCCCATTTGTGTCTCACTCCAAATCTGAAGCAAGTATGAAGTTAGTGTGAGGAAATGAGAAGCAATTTTGGCTCTCTGAGTTAGGTCATAGTTTTATTCAAACAAAAAAGTCTTATGAAATTGGGAAAATCCAGATAATGTTTCTCCTGAGAACAGAAAAACCATTGGAAATGTACAAATGACAATTGATACTTGGAGTAGTGTTCCTGCTGCTTTGTCAAGGAAGAAATGTGCTTGTCTATATAGACCATGAGTACAACTTCAGTTTGAACAGCACAGACAGAATCACAGAGAGTTAAACCTTGAATTAGAATATTATTCTAAAATAATAAAGGACAAACATTAGGAAAATAAAAATTAATACCACTGTCAGACCCAGAAATCCTATTCCTTTTAGAACACATCTATAATAGAAACTAGAGGGCATCTTTCATCTTTAAGTGCAGCTCAGTATAAGCTTTTGCAGCATTGCTTCTAGATGATGGCATAGAAATTGTGATTGTTTATCAAATTTTATTACCACTAAGAAATATTTTCTGTTAGATCTTCCTAGTAGTAAGAGATTTCATATATTATTGAATTCCCTTACTTCAAATCTGTGTATACTTCAAATCTTTGTATACTACCATCTAAACTAAGTATTAATAGAAACCCTATAATTAACCAATTAAAGTATGAATAGAAGAAATTGACTCTTTGGCTTACTGGGACTGGAAATGGCCCTATAGCAGGACCCATTCAGACATTAGTCCTACAAGGATGTGCAACATGGATACTGTGTTCCACATACTCCCCTCAAGACAAAAAAATTGATGAGAAAGGAAAAGTTGAAACCTTGTCTTCTCTGTTTCTGGGTTAGAAACTGAATAGTGGGGTTTTCATTTTTTGGTTTTTTTTTTTTTTTTTTTTTTGTTTGTTTTTTTGGTGTTTGTTTGTTTGTTTTCCTGTGTCCTTGTCTTTTCTAACCCTCTAACCTATGGAGGAACAAAGAAAATCATAACTGAGCATGAATTCCTTACAGTTCATATGCCATCTCATGTTCAATTAAAATGTTGTAGTAAATTCATAGCAATATAAGATATATTTTAAAATCCATGGGATTTTGACCCCTTGCTTTTGTAGCACCCTGGATGACAACCGTGGTTTTTATGGAGTATTGCATCACTAAGGAAGGGTTTCTCACAAAGTCTACAGAACAGCCAGATTCTTCCTGTTATAGAACGTTTTTTCTCTCTAATTGGGGAATAATGGACAATCTTTCATAAACAGTAATTATTTCCCCTTGAGCAATCAGAGCAAATGCACACAGATTACTACATGCAAAACACAGACTATTCAAAGCAGTTAAGTACACATTGCTGTGACTTCCAGCTGGCCATGAATGCTTTGTAATTATCAAAACACCCAAGGTTCTTTTTTTGTAGTCTCTGATTTGGCTTCCAGCTTCCATAAATGTTTTGCAAAATTTAGAAACTGCAACATAACAAAATCTTGCTTATATAAAATTGTGGGCCTGCATAAACACAGTTTTTGCACAGTTTGCACAGTTTAAAATTTCCATAACTATTCAACTCAACTTTTTTTCTGCATGCTGCTTCAGGCCATGTTAGTTATGCCTAGAACACCACATATGCTCCTACAATCATGATACCTACTAAAACCATCGTGCTAACTTTTCCACAGCTGTTAGTCACAGATACATGAATTTTGTGATGGGTCTCCAATTCATCTAGATCTTTCCTCTGAATATACCTGCTCCCAAGTCTTAAGTAAGCACATAAGGTGAAAGGTCTTCTAATATTGTGATTTACAAGAAAATGAAATTTAAAAAAATCTCCCTCTTTCAGAGATAGAAACACCTTAAGGTCTTTTGAATTCTCTTTTAATACTGTAAATTAGATGTAGTCAAGACAGACTGTAGTATGAGGGGTATGCTAAAAATTCCACTGAGCTATTGCAATATGACACCTCTTGTTTTTCTTAAATTGGCATCCTTTAGGATCTCTGGAGAAGGGGGCCCTCAGTCTAGAACAGCATGTGTAACCAATCTAAAACATGATTTCTGCCGTGCCTCTGGAAAACTGAATGCCTGTTTTCCACCTGGGCTATTCAGGTGTTCTCAGAATTTGTTGCCTTTCTCATTCCAGAGGTATCTACCTGATTTTCATCAGACAGAAGACAGATTTCCACAATGACCTAGTGAATTCTTTAATAGACCATGTCATAGAAACCGCGGGCCAATGGCCACAAAAAAGATGGACCATTCTTCACACATAGAAAAGTAAAATGCATAAAACATGATGTTCTTAAAAAGGTCTCTTGAAAACCTATGTATTGGTCAAACACATTGATTGTTTCCACTAAATAACTATGGAAGTGAAAACATTCAGTCTCAGAAAGCATTTCATCATTAGTGTCCCTTACTATTTTTGTAACATAGCATATACCAAAAATAAAAACATGCCTGGTGAGAGCATAGAATACTTTCTTCTTCTTTTAGGATTTTTGGAGCTCAGCTGATGTACTTTCTGACTTTAACAAATATTCCGTAATTAAGTTATTACATTTCCCTTAGCACACTTCTGTTTCTATCTTCTGGATTGCTAGGAAATAAACTACTATTAATACAGACCTAATCATATTTCTGCAGAACTGAGTGAAATTTATAACTCATGGTCTGAAAGTCCAACCAATACCAGACTGTAAAAAGTCCCTGTACAGCTTTCTTGATGGCCTCTTTTAGGTACTGGAAGGTGCTATAAGGTCTCCCCTGAGTCTTCTCCAGGCTGAGCAAGCCCACTTCCATCAGCCTGTCTTCACAGGAGAGGAGGTCCAGCCCTTGCTCCAGCCCTCTGATCATCTTGGTGATCCTCTTTCAGACTCGCTTCAGAGGGTCCACGTCCTTCTTAGGTTACGGGGCCCAGAGCTGAGTGTAGAACTCCAGGCAGGATGTCACGAGAGTGAAAAAAGCAGGGGGAATCACCTACCTCAACCTGCTGGCCATTCTTCTTTTGACACAGCCTGAGATTTGATTGGCTTTCTGGGTTGCAAGTGAACTTTGTTAGTTCATGCCAAGGTTCCCATCCGTCAACAATCCCAAGTCCTTCCCCACAGAGCTGCTCTCAATCCATTCTCTTCCCAGCCTGTATGTGGGATTTCCCCAACCCAGTGCAGGACCTTGCACTTTGGTCTGTTGAACACTACAATGTTCACACAGCCCCACATTTCAAGCCTGTCAAAGGTCCTCTGGATGGCTTCCCTCCCCTCCTGTGTACACACCACTATCAATCATTTGGACACGGTGTTAATGGAGACATTACAAATTATCTTAATAGACAGGCTTGCTACTTAACTAGTCTTTATACATAATTATTAAAGATTATTACATAATCTTTATGCATTCAAGATCAGTTTCACAATAGCAATGTGCTTTTTTATGAACAGTGCTGTGGAAATACACAAAAATTAAATGTTCACTTAAAAATACCAACCAAATACAAATTCACTTTAACAGTAAAAGTAAATATATTATGAAGTGACTGATTGAAATATCAGTTAATATTTAAAGTCAAAAATAAAATATGGCCAAGCTTCTGTCTTATTCTTTGACAAACTTAACTTGATAACAATTTTATATGAATGAGAATTGAAGACATCAAACCTTATGCATTATAATTTTAAATATCCATTAAATATTTTTGAGACCTCTGAGGCAAAACTAAGTAAGCTCTATTCATAAACAAAAACCCAGCTAACTTTTTCTACTAGAAAGGTAATGGAAGCTGGTTTTCTTTTTAAAGGTAGATCATTAAAAAACATGCATGCCTAGGATTTTTTTCTCTTTTTAAAAATTCTGCCAGGCTATGCTGTATTTTAATAATGCATAAATGATTCTTTCTATACAATACAAAAAAGGAAACTTCTTGACACTTTGGTTTCACCCTAAATTAACAGAACTGAAGATACGAGAGTGTCTAATAAAAATTCAGCATCTACTTTCACTGTCATATTCCTTACATGCTAATTTGGAGGTCAAGGTAGGTTGGTAAAAGTTTTAATATTTTTAGCTGAAGAAAGTTCTATTATGCATTAGGCAGTCAACTGAGCCTTATTAGAAACAGTGCTGGAAAAATTTCAAAGAGGCTTTGGACTTGAATAAAATTAAGATAGTAAGGACCAGACTCTTTTAAAGAAACACATATACTTCTTGTGTAATTCCTGGTTCACAGGAGATGGCTCAGATTTTATCATTGATTCTTTCCTTTAGGAATGCATACATCTTGTGGACACATTTAATGGTACTAATGTGAATATGTATGATGTTTCAGTCTCTGCCATCTATTTCACCTGCTGAGTGTTCATCTCAAATTTGGCATAATGGTGAGTTTTTCTGTCCTCATCTCCCCTGACTTTGAAAGAAAACTAACTTTTGGAACTAGTGAATGTTCAAATCCTGACCTGAAATTACACATTCTGAGCACTGCATTTTATTTTGTGCAGCTGATTTTGTTTCCTTTCTTCCCCACCCCAATCTCTTAAAAAACAATACTATTTTAAATCTGGGGTTTTATGGATGTGTTGCTAATCACTGCTATTGACAGAGAAGCAAGTGTTTGATCAAAATAACAATAAAAAGGGAATCAGAGTGTGCACAAAAATCAGAGAATTTTTTTTTCATTTTGGCTGTGTCCTTCTCAGCAATCAATGCACCACTGCTTCACAGATATTTCATGACTATGTTGCCTGACCCGTGAAATTGGTTTTCTACTTAAGCATATGTTAACAAACATTGATTTATTGTGTCTTCTCTACGCTAAATGGGTCAGTGGTAATGCACAATAGATTAAATCCTGTGGTGTGGAGGTAACAGGGGGTGGTGTTGTTTTTTTTTTTTTAACTGAATATTTATATCAATTCAAGGTTTTGCTGTTTATATTAAGGTATTACATAATTTCAATATAAATTAAATGATCATTTTTCATGCAATGACTACAAATCATAGCTAAAAATCATGGTAGATTTTTAATGGAGTACATGAATATAGAAAAATCCTATAAAGCTAATAAAAATGACAGGCATTAAGAAAGCAATTATTGAGATATGGTTGTTACGTTCATAAGCCATAAGTCAATTTTGCTTGCAATATTATTTCCTTCATATCATATGAACAATCTTTGAATTCTATAAGATGTTCATTATTCATAGTCTAGATCAATGGGCTGGGATTGTTGGTATCTCAAGAACTAAAGAAAGAAAGAAAGGTATAATGTTCCTTCATTATAATTGAGCCCAGATTTCCACTGACTATAGCAAGAACTTGGACTAATCACCAATATTGACATCTAATGCAAGTGTATTGAAATTGAATTAAATTCCATTTCAAAGTCTGATGTTGAATCACACCATAACTAAATTTTTCAGAAGTCACTTGTGAAAAGAATCACACCTTTCTTTTGAATCTCATATACTGTTGCATCCCATTTGGATGAATGGAATTAATTTTCTTCATAGCAGCTTGCATGGTGAAATGTTTTGGATTTGTGATGAAAATGGTGAAAATAACACACCTATGCTATAATTTTTTCTGAGAAAAGCTTATACAGAGTTGAGGAGTTTTCTGTTTCTCACTGCAACCTCTCATCAAGGTGGCTGGGTGTGCACATGTACCTGGGAGATGACCCATCTGGGGCAGCTGACTCCAGTTGGCCAAAGGATATCTCAAACAAGACAGCATCATGCTTAGCACATAAAGCTGGGCAAAGAAGATAGAATTGGGATGTTCAGAGTGGTACCATTTGTCTCCCCACATCACCATCACACCTGATGGAATTCTGCTCTCCTGGACATGTCTGAATACCTGCCTGCCAATGGGAAGGGGTGAATGAATCCCTTAATTTGCTTTGCTTGTCTTTGCTGTTTTTGCTTTGGCTTTTGAACTATTTTTATCTCAATCCACAAGTTTTCTTACTTTTACTCTTCTAATGCTCTCTTGCATTCCACCCAGGGAGAGGGAGTGAGCAGTTGTGCAGTGCTTAGTTACCACCTGGGGTTAACCCACAACAGCCAGTGTGATACAATCAAGATGTTTGGGTAGCCAAACTGACAGGGTGTCATTAGCTTAATGCAAGCTTACTCATGACAGGTTATACTACCTAATGAAGCTCCTATTTTGAGGGAAAGCAAGGATCATGTCGTGTTTGCAGTTATGGTTAAAATTGCTTTTCAATTTTTTAAGGAAGAGTCTACTCTTTCTCAAAGGCATGGTAAAACTGACATCTCCTCTATAAAATCCTATACAAAAAGATAACGATTATCATAGAATAATTTTTATTTGCTGCTTGCTTTTATTTTCATACCTTTCTAAATTTAAGGCAGAAAAGGATGTTTTTTCTCTTCCAGTTTTGTCATCCTTTTTTCAAAAACTTAAACTCATTACCTATAGCATCTCCCTCTGCACCATATGTGTAGAAGCATAGCTTAAAATTCAGTTATGTCACTATTCTATTTACATACATACAAAAAATTTTGCCATTCCAAAAGCAAGCAATAAGGACACTGAAAATTTATGAAAACTTTCCAACATGTTACAACTCTCAACAAGCAAAAGATAATATAAAGTTTTCTGTCAGAACATGGTGATTCAAACTATCTTTAATAGCACTTTTACTGATTTTTTTTTTTAGATTTTGATTTCACAGGATGGGATTTGTTTGCCTAAATGCATCTCAATAATTACAGGAGAATATAGGCCACAGAGAAAAACAGGTTCTTCCAGAAAGAAAGTGTGTCATTTAGATTCTTCTTGTGTAAATTGCTCTCGAGAGGTGCTGTTTTATTTCCATGATTTTAGAGAGACAAGAGTGACGAGCTCAATGGACATACAGTCTATGACTGAGATGTCTGTACACAGCCAGTTTGTGCCATTTGAGACTGCCTCAAATAGCCAAAAGAATCATATATGAATCACAAATATGACAAAGGAGCTAGGTATATTTATGAACCAGTAGTCATTCCCTGGCATCTCAGCAGGCACTGCACACTTGTGATTTAGGAAGATGACTCACAGCCTAAGTGTGACCCAGCTCTGGATTCTGAAACCTCAAAAAGGGTGTCTACACATAAGCACACATGAACATCACCAAACAATAAATGGAGACTATTGAATACAGAAAATAAAGAAGAATAAGCTGCGCATACATTGGCATTTATTGGTATCCAAGGTACATTCAAGTGGTTTATTTCATCTTGTCATATAGCTGATAAATATATCTATGAGAATTAGAGAGATTAGAGACAATTAGCAATCAGTGTGATGGAAGGATTTAAATTACATGAATCAGGACATGTTTAAACTTTTTAATATTTACTACATCACATTTATTGACCATGTACTTTATGTCAGTAGTTCTTACTTATTATCAGTCATGATCATTGTTCATTTAAAGCTGTTAGTCCTTAGAATTTCAATACTTATGAGTATACAGTACCATGGAGCTGATGGGTGTAAACTGGCACTTAAAGCTCGCATCATTGAGGATTTTAGTTGCCCAGAGTGAAGTAGCCAAATTTGAAAGGTCTTCTACATGAGAAATTTAGTCATAGATCAGTTGGAAGAAACCATAAAAATCATCTAGTTTCAGCACTCTGTTATGGGCAGTGCAAACACAGGAGGGATTCCACTGACTTGATCAGGCTGCACAGGGCCCCATCCAATCTGACCTTGGACTTCCAGGAATGGGGCATCAACTTCTCAGGGTAACTAGAGTGTCACTACCCACTGAGTAAATAATATCTTCCTAGAATCTGATTTAAATCTCTCCTATTTTGTGTTTAAACCTGTTCCCCTCATCCTACCACTATCTGCCCATGTAAAATGTAACTTTCCCTCTTTTATGTAATCTCCTTCAAGTACTGAAAGGCCCTGATGAGTTCACTCTGAAGCCTTATATTCTCCAGGCTATCTTATTTATTTGGAACACAATTTTTTTTAAAATCTTCCCTTTATGATCCATGTATCTGTAGAAGCCCCTCTTACTGTTCTTCACAGCTGCCAGATTCATCTTCAGCTCTACCTTAGCATTTCTCATCCTGTGCCTACGCAGAATTTCTCGATTTTTCTCAGGATTTAAGACCCTATTTGCACTGCCTATGCTCATCTTTCCCACGCTGTATTTTGACCAGAAGGAGGTGTTACTTTCACCATACCTTAAAAAAACTCTAGACTCTATTTACAAAAATAGTAAAATCATTGTAACCCTAACTGCAAACAGAACATGTTCCTTGCTTTCCTTCAAAATAGAAGCTTCACTAGGTATCATAACCTGTCATGAGAAAGCTTGTGTTGATGTAATGATACCCTGTCAGACTTTTGAGTTAACTCCAAATGGCAATTAAGCCCCACTCAGCTGCTCACTCACTCTCCCCAAATGGAATAGGGGAGAGAATTGGAAGAGTAAAAGTGAGAAAACTCATGGGTTGAGATTAAGACAGTTTGACAGGTAAAGCAAAAGCAGCAGAGACAACCAAAGCTAAACAAGGAATTCATTCACCATTTCTCATTGGCAGACAGGTGTTCAGCCATCTCCAGGAGACCAGGGCTCTGTCATGGTCAACAGTTAACTTGGGAAGACAACTGGCATCTCTCTGAAATTTCCCCTCTTTTGTTCCCCCAACTTTATGTGCTGAGCATAATGCCATAAGGTATGAAATATCCCTTTGGTCATTTGGGGTCACCTGTTCTGCCTGTGTCCCTTCTCACCTTCTAATGTACTCCCAGCCTCCTCACTGGTGGTGTGAGGTGAAAACAGAAAAGGCCTTAGCTCTGTGTAAGCACTGTTTAGAAAAATCACTGTGTTATCAGCCCTGTTTTCCTATAGTAGCAACTATGAAGAAAACTATCCCAGCCCAAACCAAAACACATAGCCATGCTTGTCTCTGGCCTCCCCTGCCCGATTTCTTGCACATGAGGATTAAGAGCTCTGTGATTCTCAGAAAAAATGTCTTAAAAGAGCTAGGAGCTCTCTACTAATTCTATCTAAGTTGCAACACTTAGTGCAACACTTAGTCTTTACCAAAAACATTAGTACTTCCCTTTAATCCTAGATATAGATATATTTATACATTCTAGTACTTTTCAAGAGCTATATATCTTCTGAGTAATAGTTGCAGGCCATAAACAACCATATGTGATCTTTTTTTCCTTTCAGGCAAAATCAAAGATGAATCATGATTATTTGTGCAATTACAAAGTTCCAACACTTGGTTTTGAAAAGTTCTGAAGTTACATTTAATGGGTATGTGTATTAACAGCACTGTGCAAGGAGAAAAATAGCTGAGAACTGAAAAAACAGCACTGAGGCATCCTTTAGAGACTTTTGTAGTAAGAAGCTTGTCAGAGAGGACTTCCACAGTCATCAAAACCTTCAGAAAATACACCCAAATTTAGCTGTCCTTGTATTTAGTGCTACTAAAATGAGCTGGTTTCGTCTTTCATATTCTATCTCTTTAGGTGTGCAGGAGGTAGAATTGGAAAGACGGCAGTAATTCTAGCAGTTGTCTGCTTTTATAAACATTCATTGCTAAAAGACACTGCCTGCTGCCGAGGTCAGCCACTGTTCATGCAATGATTGCATTTTGAAAATCCTCCTGAAGTGAGGTTGGTTGTGGTGACAGCGTGAAAAGGATTCCTCTCAAAAATAAGAAGACTGCGTGCAGGTGTCTCTAGCAGATAGTCCAAAGCTTTCAAGCATGAATAAGCCTTTTGAACTCATGGCCTGACTGGAAACTGCATCAAGTGTTCTGTTACACTTGAGAAAATCTCCTTTGAGTCAAACATGGAGGATTCTGCCCAGATGTTTCTCTTTAAATTTTCTGTATTGCAATAGAACTCACAGCTATGAAAAGGGACTCTTTACCAAACTCGTTAATTAGCAGTCAGATTATAATTCTGAGAAGAGTTGAGATTAATGGTTTCAATGTTTTTTCCTTTTTTCTTTTTTTCTAATGAATATTTTTATATATCAATCCCTTTAAAATTTTACTACAGTTACTTATTCACCCAATTGGCAATATTGGACTTAAGATGCCCAGTTTGCTTACCTTAAATTAAAAAGAAAAAGCACACTAAATATACTTTAAAAAACAAAAGAAAATCAAAACTATTTTAAACAAAATCTAGAGTTTATTTTACACAATGAGAAATGGAGTCAGCTGTCATAAATGGAACTATGTATCTCAAAGCTGGGCATGTAATATAAACATATTATATATAATTATTATATTAACTTTATTAATATTCAGTGAAATACATTTATAAGAACTGGTTGATTCTGAATTATAAAATATGTTGAAGGGAAATATGGTGAATCTTCCCTGGAAATAATAGTTCCTTTGCTCTTGCAAGATCCTAAATGGTTAGTTTAGCTCAAAGGTTATCTAACATCAGGTGAGATGAGTTGTGTTATGAATTTTGAGTCCAAAGTCACCAAAAAAAAAAAAAAAAACAACAGCCAAAATAAGATGTAAATGTTGGGATATCCAGATACTCTGATCCTTTGATGCTGATATAACAGGACCTTTTTTAGCAACCTTTTAATATCTTGCATCTAAAAATAACTGTATGTGCTGCTGCCTCCTTAAATAGCAGTTTTCAAACTGCTCCTGCAAAATGGTTTGAAGTTCCCAGGAACTGCCCTTGCCTAACAATCATATTGGTTCCATGCTTTACCACTTCAGGGACGGTGGCCACTTCTGACTTGCTGCCAAGAGGTGTGGGCTTCTTGTAAGGATTACTGGGTGTGATGCTAATGTTGTGCTGTGAGCAAGCTTTGAACCAGCTTTCAGGTTGCCTTTAAATAAATCTGAAAGATACTGAAGCTCATTCATATTATGCAAACTTTAATGGTTTGGTGGTTAAGACACAGAGGTCTCAGTCACCTTCCAAGCTTCTTTTGAAGAATATATTTAGAAAAAAGAATGTTGAAATGTAGAGCCTCCTCAGACTATTATTAAGAAACAGATTAATGGATGAATAATAAATAATTAAGCATAAGAGGCCAAGCCCATTATTGCAAAACAGTAAAATAATTGGAATTTAAAGTTATAATTTTCTGAATGTTACACATAATGTAATTCCTGCACAAATGCTATCACACAGAAAAGAAAAAACAATTAAAAAAATTAAAGTGTTATATACGAAGAAAATTAGTTCCTTCACGGAACATTTGAATTTAAAATGTTGGCAAAAATTTCTATCTATAAAATAAAGTTTTATGTAAAGGAATATAAATAGTTTCTATAATTAAAGGGCAGAACTGTTCCTGATAGATTAAAGTATATAAAAAGAAATCTTCTCATAAGTATGAAGACTTTTTCCTGTAAAAAGTTTCTTATACCTTGTCAATTGTAGATTGAACTTTAACTACTTACAGAGATCCCGCAAGAATGTTCATGTATTCTTTAAGTGATGCTTTACTTTTTAATCTGAAATTGCGTAACATGAACATACTTGAATAAGTCTATACTTTTAATTTAGGATTCAGCTTCTTTATCCTCAACTTCACAACAGGCTGTTATAAGCACCTAAGTTAGTATCTTCTCGTGAGACCTCTTCCTATTTGACTTAATTAATTTTTTTCTTTTTTTCGTCCAGCTTTTGTCCAGCTTTTTTGTCCAGATCAGCAACAGAGATTGCTTCAAGTTAACTGATACTGATTTTATGAGAAGATGTAATTGAACAATCCTATAAAAGTGGAGAGAATATTCATCTTTTCAGAGAACTGTACAGCCATCATCCATATATCTTCAGGATAACTTCTGGCTATAAAAATGTTTTTCAGTTTAGATTATCTACACATGAGGCTTGTGTTAGTTGTTTTTTATGCTATATAATTTGATTCAAATTGATCCTGGTGGAAATATTGGCATCAAAAATCCCAATTTTTTGAGAAATCATTATTCTTGGCTACTCTGGTACTAAGCATACAAATTTTTACTTTAAAAACAGAATTTTAAAAGCTGTTCTTACTAAAATACTGCTGATGCTCACAATAAAGTTTTGCATGCAGAATACTGACTCATCTACAGTGTGAATATATCCCAGTGAAATCAATGTAATACTAGATAGATAAAAACACTTCATGAAGATCAAGATCTAGTGCTGAGTGTACACATAACTAAGGAAATAAAAGTTTAGCCCTGACCTTGTAAACACTAAGACATTCAAGGAACTTAGCAAATGTTTCTACTCCTTAGTGATACACGGTGTGGAAAATTGCTCATGTTAAATACAGAAGCAGAAACATTTTCAGTCCTTGAGACAACGCTGGACAGGACTCAGTAGCTTTAGTCTGGCACGATGCTAATGTGCAGTCATAGCTCAGTAGCTCAGCTGACATCTCTCTGCAGCATGTTTAGACTGCAATGTCTGATCCCTGAATCTCTCTTAATCACACAGAAAGAATATAACACACCACCTCTGATTTTTTCAGTCTTGACACATGTGCCTTTTCATGTTCTAATTTTAAATCATAAAATTCAAATATCTCTTTGGGGTAGCAAACATTTAAATTAGGTTTATAAAGGGTTTATGACAATGAAACCATTAATATATTTTTACTTTATGGTGATCAAAAGACATTAAATTAAAATGTCTTCCTGCATCAGTTTTTGTTATTTATTTTTAGGTTAATGATAAGATGGGTAAGTTGCATATTTCTGATTTTTCAATTTATTCTTTTCAGAGTATTTTAAAGGAAAGAGGAGGTGTAGAAAAAGATAAACTACTACTTGTATGTTTACAAGACTGCAGACTTTAATGTGTTATAAAATAATCAATGACAAGAACTTCTACCTGTGCTGGGTTTTTGATATCAGCTTCAATGAGTCTAAATATTATTGAATTGTAAGTCATGAAAGTCTTTTATTTGAAAGTCAGTTTCTACAAACTGATTGGAACATTTGGAGTTGGAGCATTTTCTTCTGCATTTGCAAACTTAAATGCCTACAATTTTTGTTTCCTGACACATAGAATGTTATCATTATTTTTTTATTTCCAATGACATTCCTGTGGACTCTTCTGCTATCAGTGTTGTTCAATAGGTTGAAAAGTGAGCAGAGTATCTGCTACTACATGGGTACTGGATAGCTATATAGTGCTTTTATTGGAGACTGAAGTTTATTCACAGATTTTCCATGAATGTAAATATGATACTAATTCAGTTTGTTTACAGAACACACCTTAACCTTATTTTTAAATGTGCTGTATATTGCTTAAATGTCAATCAGGATGTGATATGTGTTCCCAGAAATAAGAGCTTCAAAGTCTTCACCATTAGTAGATAAAAAAAGTTTTCCACTATTGCAGTTTTAATTGTCTCTATAATTCCCTTCTCACCACAGAAATATTTGAGGGACTTTTCAGATTTACTGATGTACAAACAAAATTTACTGACATTTTGACATGAGATTTCTAGAGTTCCCTCAAATCAATGGAGATATACAAAACTAAGAATAAGAAGATA
Organism: Ammospiza caudacuta; assembly: GCF_027887145.1. Classification (NCBI taxonomy): domain Eukaryota; kingdom Metazoa; phylum Chordata; class Aves; order Passeriformes; family Passerellidae; genus Ammospiza; species Ammospiza caudacuta. The sequence goes on from NC_080594.1 coordinate 74,090,923, forward strand.
AGTTGTTCTAAGCACCTTCTAGTTTTTTCTTCAGTTGTAAGCTCATACCTGTAGAAGATTAATACATAATATCTGAGCATATAGATGTCTTGATATTAAAAAAAAAGAAAGGCAACAAAAAACCTCACCCTACTATGCCATTTTACTCAAAGGCAATCTTTTATACTCTAAGATAGAAATTTCTTGAGCAGATGAAGTATTATTTCTGTGTATTGATAAAGGGTTCAAAGAAAAATAATCTTTTTCTTTTTCTGAATCTTTCAAAACACAGCAATGAGTAACAGGAGAGTTCTCAGACCATCTATTTCTCTTGTGTGGTCCAGCTAGGGGGGGAAAAACAACAACAAAAATCCTTTTCAACTCCTTTAGCTCATTTGGAGCCTTTCCTTGGTCTACTTCATATTACAAAAGACAGAATTTGTTTTCCCCTATTATTTTTAAAATTACACTGCATTTTAGCAGTACATCTCCCTGTGACAATTAGTGAAATAAGTAAAATAAATACAGTTATTCTGCCCACTCTAGTTGGTTTGGAGTATCATTCAGAGTAATGTGGGCTTATTTTTTTGTCTTTCTCTGCGATGGAAATAACAGTACAAGTCCAAGTAAACAACAATTATCTCATACATATGAGATGCAGTCAGTAATACTACAGTAATAGTACATCTCATATATATGAGACATACATCTCCATATGTATGAAATAATATGTGAAGAAAAATTGTAAGTGAATGAAAATTTACTATACTTCATGCAACTTTGTTGAGGGAAATACATCTGTTAGTATGCATATCACAAAAGCATCAAAGAAAACAAACCATTTTTATAGAAAAATACCTTTTTTTAAAGACAATATGGTTATTTCATATGATATACCATAAACACTTTTCAGATTTTTGGCAGATAAAAGCTCCTGATTTTTAAATGGAAATATTAAAAAAATAATTTAAAAAAATTAAAAATTAATGGAAAAATTTTGTTCTCAAATAAAGCAAGGTACTAGAATGTTAAAAAGAAATAAAAAAAAATAAAATTATTGCTTCCATTTTGATGTTTAGATTATTGTTTTGTTTTTGCTTTACATAAACCAAATTGTGTGGAGATTCCTCAGAGATATTCCTTTTTAGTTTCCTTGGCATTTTGCCTTATAGCTATTCTTTTACATAGGCTGCTCTCTTTTCTGATAATAATCTTTTCCTGGTTAAACTTGAGAGAGATAAACTGTAGGTAATGTTAAAAGGCATTGCCTCTTATCTTTCCACATTTCATTCTGGATCTAGAAATGAAACTACTCCATTAAATCAATGATAAATCCTTTCTGTGGAATGCATATCAAATTCTTTTAACAGCAAAAACTTTTATCCTTACGGAAAGACTAACAAACAACTATTTTCACAAAATTTGGTTCTTAATTGTTAACATATAGTATGATCCTACAAATACCCCAAGGCACTATAAATCTATATCTATGCGCAGATAACATTAATTATAGGCAAAATATGTCTGAAATATTGTATGTAAAGAGTCTATTGAAGTCAATAAAACTCTTACTGACACCCCTTTTGCTCGGGATCCAGTGACAGATCTTGTTCTGATTGTCACTGCTGAAAGAGGTGTTTCAGTGTATGGAAATACAGAGATCTGTTGGGAACATGGGAGTGATATAATCAGTGCCTCCACTCCACCCTGCTTACCAGAGACACCAATATCAGCAAGCCTCTATCAAAAAAGTCTCTCTCCCAATTTCTTTCAGCATGCTACATCAGTCTTCTCCACTTTTCCCAGTACAACTCTCCTGTGTGTAACAGTTTCGGCACTTTTACCATCCACAAAGGTATTCTGCAGGCTGGATAAACACAGCTGCAAAGTACAAAGTAATTTCTTAAGTGCTAATACACACAAAGCTAACTGAGAATAACATTTCACTATGCTAAGCATTACTATGTTCCCCATTCCCAGTATGGCACCCAACAAATCTTTCTCAGCTTGGCAGTAATTACTCAGGTGGTAGAAACTGATTGTCTTCTTGAAATGGAGAGAACCATTGCTGCTCTGAAAGAAAGAATTCCCTCTTCCATTAGAATTCTGTGCATTTTCACATTTTCACTTCTGTGTTCGGCTTTTGCTTTGTTTGCTTTTGGTTTTTTGTGTTTTTTAATTTAAACCTTGAATTTTTATTTCAACAATTTTACCTTTACCAGATTTTTCTTTTTTGGTCTTGCATAATCTGAATAAAACTCATTCTCTCAGAATTTAACAATATCTGAATATTTTACAGGAATCTAGCACAACTCTATGGGTCCTTCACAAGTATTTCTTACAAAACCAGATTTCTTGGTCAGAGAACTACTTAAAATTGCAGATAATTTTGATACAATATAGCAAGAAAGAAATTATTTCTTTCCTACTTTCATTTATTTCCTTTGCAAAAAATAATAATAAAGCCATGCTTTCTCAATATTGCAGGAGTACATTAATTATATTTTCATTCCTCTTTTAGCAAGTTAAGCATGATGTTTGCTTGGAGTGCATTTTAAAAATTTGCTTAGTAAAATTACTGAAGGAAATGAAGATGGAAAGCAATATTGGAAAAAGGCAGTGTCAGCAGTGTAATAGTTTCTGGTATTTATCAAGTCTTGCAAAGATGTGCTGGTATTAAAACAACAATATTGTTCTCTGGTGTCTCTTTAAAATGAGTGAATTGTTCCAAAACCTGAAGCAGAAAAGTATGAGGTAGGCTGACTCTCCATCAGCTGCGCTGTATGTGGAAGACTAAATTGATCTTTATTTCATGAACCAGCAACCAATGAAATTACTGAGAATATTGCTAGGACTAGCAAAGAGGAATAAATGATAACATCATTCTTGGGTAGGGGCCAAGTGCATCAATCTTTTAAGCAGTGTACTTTTAAACACAAGCATTGACAAGCCTGAGTTAAAAAAAAAAAAAAAAATTAGAAAACCAATGGGAATATGTTTCTTGAGAAAGAAGTAATTTTGCTGAAAATATTTGTAAGACTTCAAATAATCAGAGCACATGAATTAATTACTACAAACTTATTCAGGTACATAAATCTGTACTGTAAAATTCCTGGGTTGGGATCTAGATCTGCTGTGCCATCAACACCGAGCTGTGAACAAAACCCATGAGACTGCTATTTACTTCCTCCTAGAAATTATGCCTAATACTTTATGAAATTTGTCAATATTACTTGAAATTAGACATTTCTCTTGAAAATAAGTTTGCTAATGCTGTTTCTATTTTGGAATCAACTATGAAAGCTGCAGCTATGATAACTCATAATAACTAAGTTGTAAACCTTTTGTTGATCTGAGTTGAAAACTGACATGAGTGTCAGAGTGGGTGGGGTGTGTGTCCATCATAAACCTACAAAAATCAGTTAAACTCTACTATGTCTTGTCATGGAATGAGGGCTGATTTCTCCCACAACCCCTGTCAAGAGTTCACAGGTTCTTTCTTTGAGGTTTTGGGGAAGTTTTTGTTTTTATTTTTATTTTCAAATATAGCTTCATGAGTTATATCATGTGAGGAAGACAAGACTGAGAGAAAAGCTGTAATCCCTCTTAAATGAAAAAATCTTAGCCCAAATATTACAAACTGAAATGAAACTGTATAAGATAAAAGTAAATAACCAATGTAAGAATAAACTTACCAACACAGAACCTTTACATTTCTTTAAGAACAAAATTTCTTTAACATGTCCAGGTTTTAGATAACAAATGAAAGATCATTATATTAACTGAAGATCCAGTAATTGTCCAGTAAAATTCAAAATTAACTAGATTTTTAAAAATAAATTCTCTATAAATATAGTTTATATAAATACTGACTTTTGCTCAGAGATTAATTTATCTCTACCCTAGTATAAGACAAAACCCAACCAAAGAAACAAAAAAATATACTACCAACTATTAACCTGTAGCTAAAATGTCTTGTACGTCTTTGTTGTTTTTTCCAACTAATCACTAAAACAAAATGAGATTGCAATGCAATAATTTGATTTTTAAAAAAACAAACCCTAATGCATTTAATATTTCCTTCTTCACTTCACAGTAGCAATTTATTCTCCAATCCATGGAGATTAAAGAATCTATTGCATTTTATACTCCCTTTACTAGTCTTTATTTTTCTCTTTCTCAGTTCCACTGTATTTAGTGTTCAAAACACTTTGCATATAAATATGCACAATACCAGCATGTTTAGTTTAAATTATATGGAGTGAACTTCATTTACTGTTTTTTTTTTGTCATGTTTCATATTTATTTGCATTTTTAGTTAAACATTTTTAACAAATCAAATTCAATTACCAGTATTCACTTTTCGCATTTCCTATACAGCTGATATTTCATCAGCAGATGAAAAAGTTCATTTACTTATCTTTGAAGATAATAATATGTTGAATAATTAGCACAGCAGTTATTTAATTAAAATATTTTCAATTATTATAATTTATGGTTTTGTTCCTAAATATTCAATTAAATTACATAAACTTTGATTAATGTGTCTTATTTTATGTTTTTCTAAATAGATTTAGGCAAATTATTCTGGAGAGAGATTTCATTAGTAAAAATTCAGAAAAAAAATCAGATGTCAAATTCAAATTCTTTTGCAGAACACTAAGGAATGTAAGAATGAATTAAAAGAAATTTCAAATTGCTCTAATTTTACAAACTCAAAGTTTGTTTTGAAATTTGGAAATTTAACATACTTTTAGAAGGGCTTCTTCAAGGAATTTTCTTTTCTGTGACAACAGCGTCTTAGCTTTTCCTTTAGGGAAACATCATGAACAAATCAGGACAGTAGAGGACGAAGTTTCAAGACAGGATGATTAATGAATGGCTATAGGCAAACATGCCAGCTCGAACTGCATGAACATTGCAAAGAGACAGAAAATGTATCTCAAAACTTGTTTCAATACTTCTGCTTCCAGACTGCATCATAATCTGGAAATTACCTTTTCACCTGATATGGTCAGGTGATGAAATACAAAACAAAAAACAAAACAAAAATCTTGCTACTGTTACCAGGATCTTACAGAGGTCAATAAAAACTTGCAATCTTTGTCCCTCAAGTCTCTCTGTTTGCTCACACTTTTATCTGCTCTGGTTGTACCAGCATTTTCTCAGTCCTGAGTGTCACAGTGTCTATTTTTGTGTAATTGTTGCTGAGTTCTCTTCAGTATGTGACACTATGCAGTGCTACAAAGAGATTTAATTTTCAAGACAGGTCTAGGAAAGAGTGGAATCAGAACTTTCCATTCCAGAAAATGATACTTGGTCAAAAGGAAATTTTAGTACCCTTTCTCCGTTGCATCCTATTTGAAAATAAAATAAAGCAACTCTAAAACTTAATATTTTTTCTAACCTCAGTTAAGTTTGAAGTCAGATTGTTTTGCATGTGACTATTTAAATTCATATTGATATAGAAGAAAAAAATAAAGATTGACTTTTGCATCAAATTTCAGCCTGAAACACCAAAAATTAAAGATTTGTATGGCTTCTATTTTCATAATTTAGACTTATGTCCATCACAAAGAAATGCAGTTCCTTCAGCCACATCATAAATTTCATTCAGGCTGATACAATATATATATTTCCTGGGTCTAAATACATTTATTTGGGTCGCACCAAAAAGCTTCACTGTACTGCAAGAACAAATATTTAACAAAGTCAACACTTTGGTTATAGTAACATACCAGTTATAAAGTATAGTTTACAATATACATGTAATATTAAATCAATATTTAATAATAAACACTGTGTAGTAATAATTTAAAAATAATTAAACTTATGGAAGTGTCTTATATTTGGTACCAAGATTTGCTGGTGATTCCATGTTGCTCTTTTCATTCATCTTCAAAAAAAAAACTCAAACAAACAAAACATGTTTCATTAAAAAAAGAAAAATGCAAACTATTTTCTGTAGCATCTATATGGTTTAGTTCCGCTGAGATCTGGATTTTTTTATTTTTAAATTTATGATCAATTCAAATATGATTTTATTGCAAAACTATATTCTCTACAGAGAAATACAACTGTATTCCTCTAAATGCCTCAGGTTCAAAAAATACGAGACTCCTGCTCATAGTTGCAGGTTAACTTTTAACTTATGCTTAGGCCCATCAATTTATTTTCCAGCACGACAATAATATTTTAAAGAGACATGTAATTGTGTTGCATTTTAAAAGCATTGTAAATTATGCTCAATCAACAAAGCTATTATGTGACACTGCAGAAGGTACAACTAATGAAAATGTAATCACCAGACCTTATCATTTTAGCTGAAGTTCTAATTTAATAATGCAGTTCCATATCCCCAAGAGCTTTCAAACATTTATTTATCTTGCCAATTTCCATTATCTAATCCAATATAATTGTGTTGATTCTCCTAAATTATACTAATAGCATCCTGAAAAGGTCTACAGTTTCAAAAGGTTTATGACAATGTACACGTATACATCACATTAATATGGCCATGCTGTAGTTTCACTTGCTAACAAAGGTTTTTAGAATTTATAATTTAACCTTGCTGATGAACTTTTCTGTGACCAGGCCACAGATTCAATTGGTTTCTTACCACCATAAAACAAAGACTGCATCAAGAACACTGCATTCTCTTCACTTCAGCTAGTGGCTCATTTCCAATATGGTTTTCCATCACTTGATGTCCCAATTCCAAATCTCAGTTTAGCTCGAAACTTAAGACCATTTTATACCCATAAAAACAAAGGCAAGGATCTATAATTATAAGTAAAATATTTAATAAGTATTTCAAGACATGACCTTAACTGCTGAACTTATTTGTTGACAGAATCTTCTCTTGCAACCCTCTCCCACTGCCGGTTGGGGCAAGGAGGGAGGTGAAAGTGAGAGGTCAGTGAGAAAGGCTTAGTGTAATTTACCCTGATTACACAGAGAACTCTTATTTGAGCCCCTTTTACCCTCTGTATCTTTCTTGAATATTTCTAACCATATCAAACAGCAAACAAGTACCATACAATTCCACACTAGTGGGATCAGCAAGAGAATTGGAAGGGTAAAATGTACAGAACACATGGGTTGGGATGACAGTTTAATAGGGAAAGCAAAAAGCATACAAAATGCAATGCAAAACAAGAAATCAATTCACTGTTTTCCATGGATAGGCAAGTGTTCAGCCATCTCCAGGAGAGCAGAGCACCAAACATGTAACATTTACGTAGGAAGACAAACATCATCCTCTACTTTTCCCCTCTTCCCCCCATTTTATATTCTGAGCATGATGTCATACAGTATGGAATATTCCTTTGGTTGGTTTGAGTCACCTGTTCTGTATGTCTCCTCCCAGTTTCCCATGCACTCCCAATGTCATTGAAACATAGCAGTACAAGCAGAAAAGGCCTTGGCTCTGTGTAAGCCCTACTCAGCAATAACAAAAACATCTTGATATTTTCAACCTGTTCTTAACACATAGTCAAAACACAGCCCCATACCAGCCCCTGTGATGAAAATAAACTCTTCCCCAGCCAAAACCAGCACAAAAGGAAATGCACAGCCAGTGGAAGCACAGACAGTGAACCTGGGAGGAGTACAGGGATACTGTTAGTATGTGTAGAAATGGGCTCATGGAATTTAAGGCACGGAAGTAATGGGTCTTGGTAAGGGATGTGAAAAATAGCAAGACAAGATTCTATGTATACATAGGTCAGAAAAGTGGCATACATTCATCAATTTTGCAGATAAAACCAGGCTGACTCGTGCAACTGACACAACAGAAGGAAGAGAAGCCATCCAGATGAACCTGGAATTGGGTGCATGAGCACCTCAAGAAGTTCAACAAGTCGAAGGGCTAGGTGCTGCACCTGGGTCGAGGCAATCCCAGACATGAGTACAGACTGCAAGAAGAGCCTTGCAGTGAAGGACTGGCATGTTCTCAGGTACAGAAAGCTGGGTGTGAGCCCACAGTGCACTCTGTCAGCCCAGAAAGCTGAGCAGTTCCTAGGCTATGTCAAAAGAGGCGAGGCCAGCAGGAAAGCTCCCACTCTATTTTTCCCTTGTGAGACTCCACCTGAAATGCTGCGTCCAGCTCTGGGGTCCTCAGTATGAGAAAAATGTGAACCACTTCAAGCAGTTCCAGAAGAGGACCACAAAGATTATATGTGGGCTGGAGCATCTCTCCTATAGCGACAGACTGAAAGAGCTGAGGTTTTTCAGCCTGGAGAAAAAACTTTGGGGAGACTTCATTGTGGCCTTCCGGTACTTAAAATAAGAGAAATTTATAAGCTTCCAGCTTATAAAAAAGAGGGAGAACAACTTTTTACATGGACAGATAGGATAAGGGGGAAGGGGTTTAAACTTCAAGAGATTTAGATTGGATGTTAGGAAAAAGATCTTTACTCAGAGGGAGAAACATTGCTACAGACTGCACAGGGAAATTGTGGATGCCCCTCTGGAAATGTTCAAATTCATGTTGCACAAGCCTCTAAGTAACCTGCACTAGTGGGTAGCATCCCTGCCTGTGGCAGGGGCTTTGGAAAAAGGTGATTTTCATGGTCCCTTCCAACCCAAGCCTTTCTGTGTTTGTTTTTATTTTTTTTTAGTAATGCGTAAAACGAAAGTTTAATTTGATAAAAGAACTGCTGCAGAGAATAAACACAAATAATTCCATAGTAATAAAATAACAACATTTATTCAAGTACTTGTACGTATTTTCTCCCTAGTTCTAAGCAGTAAGTTTGATTCTTGATATGTTATATTGTTAGTCCCTTTTCCCCATGCTGCAACATCCTCATTCTCTCTCTGCTACATAAAATGAAAAATCCAAATAAGCCATCACATCCTTTTCTAGCTTCTAAGGAAACTTTCTTCCCATCTATCTTTGGTTACCATACATTAGTTAGAATCTTAATCAGTGTAGGATAAGAAGATTTTCATAAATATTTTCTGTAGCTTGAAAAGGAAATCCAACCACCACCCCAAGCTGCACCACATACAGTTCACCATCCCCACAGTATCTACTAAGCCACCAGAATGACAAGAGCTTTTTAGAGTGCAAGCAAAGCCCCTAGAATGTTTGGCCTGGCACAGATACTAAATGCCTCTGTTCCTGTTACACACCTCCACCGCTGCTTTTGTCTATGTGATTCCGTTGCAGCCTCGGGGAAGACAACACCAGAGCAGATAAACACGTTGTCGCCTGTGTAGCTTCCCATTATAGAGCAGGTAAATGTTTCCTGAAGGGACTCTGACCTGCAGAGAATGCATGCTGGAGCAGATTTTCCTGACAAGTGCTGCAGCACATGTTGAGGAAGCTGCAGAGAGGGATAGTTATGCCCCCACCCCCAGTCTCCATTTCCATCTGCTTCCTGGGAAAAGGGAAGGTGGAGGAGTTAGCAATGAAGGAGTAAAGTTGAGCCTGAGAAAAAAGGAGGATGGGGTGGCAGTATTTCAGTCTGTGTTCCTCACCATCTTAATCTATTTTAATCAGCAATTAAAAAAAATCTCCAAATCCAGTCTGGTTTGCCTGTGACAGTTGGTTTCCTTGTCTTTATCTCAACCCATGTGTATTTACATCTTATTTTCTCCCCTGTGTCCTGTCAGGGAGGGGGAGTGAGAGAGCAGGTAAATGGGGTCTGGCAGCTGGCCAACCCAACACAGCAGTGGTTGTGCTGGTAGAAGTCACAGCAATAACCAAGTGTCTCTAGAACTCTTAAATTAGTAGTAACTCTATTGCTATTATTTTGGAAATGGTTTTCCTGAGCTTCCTCTATATAGAAGTAGAGTCCCTCAAATTGCTATTTTCTGCTTGAAATTGGTTAAAAAGTTTTTCATGTAAAGGTTAGTGTCCTCCTTGAAATATAAACTGGGTTTTAAAATAGACATGAACTCTTTTAATGCATCAAAGAATGAACAAGGAGATCACACAGTTACTTAACAGATAGGGCAAAGAGGCCACATAGAGATACACAAACCACAGTTATCCCACAGAACCCACATGACAAGAAAAGAGACAAGATTCAAAATATTTAAGAACTTGATATAAGTAAGTCTTCTATAGCTAAGTTAATTGGAACAAAAAGTAATGGATGCAACAAAAGCAATCTAAAGAGGAAAGCTTTTCTGTTTTGACAGGCTGTTTCATAATTTTCTAGTACATGAATCCCTGAAGATCTTATATTCCAGTTACATGGTTATGACGAGAAATGAAATACACATAAGCATATGAGATCATTCTTGATTGAAAGAGTTGCAGTCTCTTTCAAAACCCAGTTTAAGTTTCAAGGAAAACATATATATTAAATCCACACTGCTGTTATAAGACAATTTTATTTATGATTCCTTAATATAGCGAGGTATCAAAAATTAGAGGAAAAAGCTCATGAAGGAGGAAAATAGATCTATGGGTACATCCCTGCACATAAACTTTACATACAAGTGGGGTTTCGGTGTCTGAGGACTGCTAACATTGGATGGCTCATGTCCTTACAACAAAACTCTCCTTTATTCCTTCAACTAGAGTGGTGAAACACACGTTGTATACCAGGTTATGTTCTCTGCTATTTCCTGAACTGTATTGAGTTTTGTTTAGAAGAATACTAGCTGGTGCAAGCTGGAGCCATAAGGTTCATGTCAATAAGTGAATAGTAAAGGCAGTTGTGAGCCAGTACTCAAGCTTGAATCTTGACAAACCTTTATTTACGAAGAAAGGTGCAACGTGCCATCCTTTCTGTAAAATCAAATTCTCTTCTCCAGGCCGAACAAGCCTCGATCCCTTACTCTCTCTTCACAGATCAAGAGCTGCAGCTCTTTAATCGATTCAGTACTGAGAGTACTTCTGCAGCTTCTGTTTGTAAAAGGAAAACAAACAAAAAAGCAGCTAAAGAACAGACTGATATTTGCAAACATTCATAAAACTCTCTCTTAGATAGGATTATGCTCCCTTGGGTTAACTATGTTAGCAGCTTTTCAGGAAATAAAATTAAACTTACATCATTACAGAACTACAGCATACTATGATAAAATAATAATTTTTTTTTTTAGTTTTATCCTAATACTTCTTGGGATAAACTTAGTTTTGTTTGTTTGGGAGTTTGGTTTTGGGTTGTTTTTTCTTTTTGTTGTTGTTGTTGTTGGTGGTGGTGGTGGTGGTATTTTGAGGGGGTTTTTGGTGATTTACTAAAAGACGTTAATGGAGATTAGGTGAGTAGTTGCAGTTACAAAAATAGGAAAACTGGCAGAATATATGTTATCTAAGAGATGATTCTTTAGTCTTCCTTCACTATTCCAGACAAGATGTTGAGACTGGCAGTTAGTGATTTCTCAGTCATAAAACAGCTCCTGTGCTGTTCTTCATTTAGCAAAATCACCTTATTGCACAATAGGTCTGAGCAGTGGGAAATCATATTTTTGAGACCACTGATAGTGGTTGAAATGTAAATAGTCTACATCTCTATATCACAACATAATATCTGGATATCGTTATCATGAAGTAGAGAAATTGGGTTGAGCATCAGTGAATAAAAGCAAATCTCCACTTGAAGTTCTCTTTTTTTCTTTTTTCCACTCACTTGACCTGGCAATCTGTCAGTCCGATACTTTCCTCTTGATATATCTTAGATTTCCAATACTTCTCACACTTCAGTTCTTGAGACTCCGAAGCAATTTCTGAATCGAAAGACGCAAAGAAATTAAGTAACATTCCCAATTACAAAATCCTATGTTATATCAAGATTTGGCCAACAATATGTGATTTGGTAAAGTGTTTGAGGAGGAGAAAACTCTTCATTTCATTTGACTTGTTCAAGTTTGGATTTTTTTAACATAAGGAGTGGTTTGGTTTTTTGTTTGTTTTTGTACATTTACATCTTCACTATTTCCTTTATTTTGAATAGATTTTTAACTTTCCTTTCTTGCAACCCAGTATTTCAGTATTTAAAATTTGCTTACCCATCCTATCTGGTTTTGAGTGAGTTAATAGATCTAGGTTGCAGTATTTGGCCACAGATGATTGCTTAAATTAACCTACGTGTCTTAAAGGCAATGAATATTAAATTTATTGACTTGTTTTTCGTTACCACTATCCTATAATGATCATAAATTACCATTATCTTGCTACTTTAAAAGAGAATTTAAAAAGGCTTTATAAATACATAAGCAAAAAATCCATTATTTGATGCAGTGGGGGTATAGTGACAAAGAATGAGAAGAAGACTGAGGTGCTAAATGCTTTCTTTATCTCAGTCTTTAATAGTAAGATCAGTTTTTCACTGGGTACCCAGCCTCCTGAGCTGAAAGACAAGGACTGGAAGCAAAATGAAGCCCCTGTAATTCAAGAAGAAATGGCTGATAAGCTGTTGTACCACTTAGGGACATACAAGTCTGTGGGGTGGGAAGGGATCCACCTGAGAGTACTGAGGGACGGGTAGAAGCACTCACTGAGCTGATTTCACAGAGTCACAGAGTGGGTCAGGTTGGAACCTACCACAGTGGATCATTTGGTCTGACCTCCTTGCTCAGGCAGGGCCATCTGAGAGAAAATGGCAATGGATTGCATCCTCATGGTTCTTGAACCTCTCCATTAGGGAAGTTCCACAACATGTCTGGACATTCTGTTCCAGTGGATGATCACTCACACAGTAAAGAAGTTCTTCCTCATGTTCAGATGGAATTTCCTGTTCATCAGCCTCTGCCTATTGCCTGTAGTCCTATTGCTTGCCACAAGCAAGAAGAGCCTGGATCCATCCTCTTGGTGCCTACCTTTATATCCTTATAGACATTGATGAAGTCCCCTCTCAGTCACCTCTTCATAATGCTGAACAGGCCCAGCTCCCTGAGCCTTTCCATGTAAGAGAGATGCTCCTGTCTCTTAATCATCTTTGCAGCACTCTGCTGGAGCTGCTTCAGAAGCTCTGTATCTCTCTGATACTGCAGAACCCAGAACTGGGCCCAGCACTTAGGCCTGACCAGGCCTAAGCAGAGGGACAGGATTGCAATGTTCTTCCTAATGCATGGATCTGTCAGGATCCCATTAACCTTGTCGGCCCTGAGGACACAGACAGCTTGTTAGAAGGACACTAAGGTCCTTCTCCGCAGAGCTACTTTCCAGGTCAATCTCCAGTCTGTACTGGTGCATGGGATTTTTCTTGTCCAAGTGCAGGGTCCTGCCTTTGCCTTTGTTGAACTTTAGACTGTTCATCTTTCCATACTGCTGAAGTCCCTCGGAAGGGCTGCACAGTCATCTGGGGTACCGGCCACTGCTCCCAGCTTTGTGCCATCAGTGAACATGGTGAGGAGGCATCTAAACCCTTCATCGAAGTCATTGATAGCTAAGATAAAAAATTCTTGGCAAGTAATGAATTCTTAGTGATGCTACTAATGACAGGCCTTTAGACACTTCCACAGTAAATGCTTTCAATCATTTACCAGCAGTCTTAGCTAAATGGGAAGCTCCAGGATCTGATCTCCTATGAAAAATTGACCTGCTTTGTGGATGAGGGAAAGGATGTGGATGTTGCTAACCGGAAATTTGGTAGTCTTTTACACCATTTCGCATGGTATCCTCCTGGAGGAGCTGGCTACTCACAACTTAGAAAGGTGTGGCCTTGACTGGGTGAAAAACTGGCTGGATGGCCAAGCTGAACTCTTGGTGGTGAATGGAGTTACATCCAGCTGGTGGCCAGTCACAAGTGTTCCCCAGGACTCAGTACTGGCACCAGCCCTGGTTAATATCTTTATCACTGATTTGGACAAAAGGATTTAGTCCACACTGACTCAGCTTGCAGATAACACCAAGTCGAGTGGGAGTGCTGAAATGTTTGAGGAAAGGAAGGCTCTGGGATCTGGACAGGATGGATCAATGGCTGAGATCAGTTGCAGGGTGTTCAACAAGGTGAAGTGCTGGGTCCTGTACGTGGTCACAACAAACCCACGCAATGCTGCAGGGCACGACTGGGGGTAGTCCAAGTCCTGATACTTGTATATGACATAGGAGTACTGAGAAAGACATAGTAATAGCAAATTGAAAAAGCTTTGCTTTGATCTGTATCCAGGGAACCTATTTCACCTTCAAAACTGAAACAAACTCTTGGTGAATTTATGTTTCACTAACCTGTATGTTGAAAACTCATACCTTTAGAATCATATCTTCCCAAGGCTGAAAACTGCTGTTGCAACAAACTAAACTTACATATTATGCAGTGACAGCCAAAAAGTTATGTTTGAAAGACCTTAGAAGTTCAGCTGTTGTTAGATAAACCTCAAGAAAAAAAAAAAAGAAAAATGTGAAAGAGCAATTTGAAGATTCTGAGGGGGAAATAATGTCTCAGAATTTATTTTAATTCATAGTTTAAAGTGGTTGAAGTGTTATATTTTAAGAACAGGTATTAATACTTAATTAACAAATAGAACAATAACAGATTTATTAATAATATTTGCATTGAAGAATATGTTGCACCATTCATCCAGCTTTGCTATATCTGTGTAGTAAATAAAAAATAACTCTGTCTCTGCTTTCAATATATTATCAATATATTCATCGTTACTAATGTATTTTAATCAAAGTTGTCTTTATTAGAAAAAACATTGATTGAAGAAATACTTCATTTTAAAAAAGACCTTAGAATTTCCATAGTACAAAAGCTCAAAGAACCAACTATTAATTAAGTTCATGTTGCCCAGTTTCATGCTTTTGGGACTTGAAAACTTCCCAGGACAGAGAATTACAACTTCTCAAGGCAGCCTGTTCCATGGCTCAACTATTTTGTGTGGATTTTTTACTAATGCCATGTCAGAACCTCTCTTATTTCACCTCATGATATTTTAATTTTTTTTCTAATGGGTATTGTATTAAACTGTAATAGGTAAATAAATTATAGTGATAGAAATTTGAGAGAGACACAAATGCCTGTGGTAGCTGAAAAAGGCCTTTAATACTTATAAAGATGGAAAACTAGTATAAGAGATGAGTTAATAAACCCAATGATCTAAGGGTAACCGTGTCTACTGTACTCTTTTAATGCTAAAACTTTGCAAATAACTCATGAAGTAGTTTAACTGTATAAGCATAAAATCACATGACATCCATAATATATATTAAGCAGATCATGCCCTTTTACTCAGTTGCATTTATTAAGATGTCAGTAAAATAAATCATTAAGCTGATGTTAATTAATGATTAAGCAGAGAAAAAGAAAATCATTCCAGCAGGTGACCAGATTATCTGCTTAAGGTGAAAATCAGCTTAATTTCTGTTTTAAGTTTTTCATGCTATTAAATTATAAATTGACTTTTAATAAAATATACCCAACTTGTTAAGTTTCATTACTGCATCTTAATAGCTATAGTCTATATTTGATCTCTATGCAGAATAAAAGGAAATTCTATGCATAGAATAGTAATGACTTGAGCTGACTGAAAATATAATCAAGGGTGAGCTGAGATGTCATATTTAGGAGAGAAGAACAAAATTTTAAAAACTACGTATCTTCAAAACTTTCTGAATTACATAAAATAAATAGAAATATAATTTAAATATTCATTTGCATGAAGGAAGATAAGTGAGCAAATAATCTTTTTCAAAATGCTGTCCTGATAGCAGAAAGTTTCCCCCCTCCCTCTGCAGTATTAAATACCTGTGGAACACAATCAAGAACTGTGGGCAGAACTCATGCCTTGTATTAGCACTACCGCATTTTTCACCAATACTGAAAACTGAGCTAATCAGAGTATGGAAAATTTGCAAATACAGCAATCAAAGGCATCTCTGTTCAGGTTTGTTACTGTCATTAGTATCTGTTGCAGTTTTTAGATGCTGACGGGAGTTGTTCCGGGAAACATGGCTCTTACCAGCTATGTTTTATTGCAGAGTACAGATTACTGAGTAGAGTTTATACCCCCAGAGAGACAGGTGGTTAGAGGAGAGCTGCCATTTCTCACATCTGTGTTGACTATGGAGTGCACAGTAAATTGCTACCTTAAAATGAACCTTTCAGAGTCAGAGCTGATGATTTTTTTCATCCTTAAATAACATCAATTCTGCCTGTAAAGAGATGATTGTTACAGTCTCATCTTTTTTAGAAGAAAAACCTAGAACTTCAAGAACCTGTATTCTAATTGCAAATGTAATTTTGGAGTATGGTAACATGTAAAGCCAGCCAATTTCTGACAATTCTTCTTGGATATAGCATGAGAATAGCCACTGATTTATGGCTGTAACCAGTATCACTGGCTTGGATTGCTTGTAGCAGGAGTATTGTTGTGTGTTTCAGCAGCATAGAAGCTAATTGTTTCAGTCCTGTAGATGTCTTCCAAATGTCCCAGTTTCTTAAATGTCCACTGTACCAGTCAGTTGTAGCTGTACTTTCAGATTGAAAAATTAAAGGGTATAAATTCCAAACAGTCAGTAAGAAGTATATTTCAGATTACTTGAAGTTTTCAGAGAATTCTTGTTTTCTGTATTTGTCCATTAAATGGAGAATCTAAATGTAGTAGTTCCTTTTTTTCCTCTCCCTTTGCTGTTGTCTTGCGTCTATGACCTACCATTGATCAGGGTTAATTTAGTTTAATTTCTTTCTTTGTTCACTGTAATCTTAGCAAAGGGTGTGGATCATAAGTCATCAGGTTCTGAGCCAGTGGCACCAGAGGTCATTTTAACCAGTGCTTGTCAGTACAGTAAAAGCCATATCCAAAAGATTCTCCTCAATCTTTAATAAATCATTTTACATATCCTATTTTCTTAAACATTACCTAAATATCTCTCCCCCCTGGATTTGTATGTTTAACTATAACAGGTAGGAACTACAAGATATTACACAAAATATGTCCAGTATTTGAGAATACAGGGAAAAAGGAAACTCTTTCAGTTTGCTTTTTCTGCAGAATTGCTTTTTTACTGCCAGTAGAGGGAGCACAGATCATTGGATTTTTCTAGATAAAGTAAATGAAAATAGCAGCTGGATTTTATATGCAAAAACCATTTTTATTACATTAATTAGCAAAG
Source organism: Ammospiza caudacuta (assembly GCF_027887145.1). NCBI lineage: Eukaryota > Metazoa > Chordata > Aves > Passeriformes > Passerellidae > Ammospiza > Ammospiza caudacuta. The sequence continues at coordinate 74,107,919 of NC_080594.1, forward strand.
AGTAGTTAATTAATATTAAATAAGCAAGATTTTAAAGCTGTTTAGTTATTATGGTCATTCTGAAAATACTAGGGTGTCACTCTGAAATTTTAACGTGAAGTGTCTGCAAGTAATACTTTTGTAAGGAAAAACATTACTGCCTGACATTAGTACTCTGATGGACTTATAAGAATTTCTTTAAAATAAAGTTTAAGATAATCTAGAATCAGTCTTTTCCAACGTAACCTTTAAAATATGCAATAGTTGTACTCAAAGAAGATAACTAGAAAAAGAGAAATTTAGTTTTGTAATTAATATTTTACATGCTTGTTTCCTATTAAAATTTTTCAATGAAAAGATATTTTTGGTTTTAACATGTTGAATTTATTTTTGTAGCAATCACAATTTTTTAATAACTTAGAAATTAGTTCTTAAATTACAATATACTTGAAAATAACATTATCTTTTTTCTCCTGTATTTTCATAGCTTGTATTGCAATGAACTTTTTCACTCCTTTGGATTACAAGTTGTCAAACAGCAGGGTGTTTTATTTGATTGACTCTTAGACAGCTGCATTTTAAGTTTGGATTTTTTCTATATGTTCTTGGTCTATCAAGCTTTAATCTTTCAATCAGGCAAATATTCCAAACACAATAGTTTTTGTAGGAGTTACAGCTTCTTGGGAGTTCTCAAGTCATATAATTTCTGCAATGTTTAATATTTTCTAGCATTACAACAATAGACCAATGCAGGTTTTTTGATTGCTGGTGGGTACTTTTTTTGACTTGTAATTAATCACTGCCAACCCCCTGAATAGTCAATAAAAGTTATGCTAGGTATGGCTCCAAATCCCAAGTCACCCTCTCCCTGTTAAAGTTAATGGCAATCAATCATAGATTACAGTTTAATTTCACATAAAGGATCTGTTTGGTCATTGCTGGTTGTTTATGTTTGGTCATTTGGTGCTTTGTTTTGTAAATATGGGCTAATATATGTAAACGTAGACATATATTAATCTCAAAGTAATTGGTTTATAATCAAAAATTTAATAAGCAATAATTCTGTGATTTTGAAGGTAAATAATTTGAAAATTGGTCTTCTGGGGAATTCTGAGCATAGTCTAATACGGTTTATGTCTGCTCTATTTCTTTTGAAGAAACCTGGCTTTTGCTGCTTCTTTCTTGTAAAAAAAAAACCCCAATGCAAACACAACATGTAGGTTTTTTCTTAGTCTAATTTTTTTCTTAGCCTTATTATATTTTTGTAGTCTTTTTCTTGTCTATTAACATAGGTATGCATTTCTATATATGTCTCTATACGTTGATTCCTCTATAACACTTAAGAAAGTAGTTTACTGTAGCTTCAGGGTCAAACTTTAAATTAGGACACAAAAATAAACCTCTTGTATGTATTCATTCAACCAAAGGATGATGTTGTCATAGCTGAACCTTTTAACTCCCAACATTATTATTGCTCTTGCTGTCCAAAAACTCACCTAATTCTTTTTTTAAGTCTGGCTGCTATCCTTTGATTTGTGTCTTTTTTCTTTTGTCTATAAGATTAGGAAATGGTATCTAAGTAGACAGCAACACTCAACTTTGCCAATTTCTGTCCCAGCTTATTTTTCCAGAAAAAATGCAATGAAAGCATTGACATTTATTTCTAACAAAATATTCTCAAATATTTCTAGGGGTCTGGGGATTTGTTTTCTGCCCTGCGGATGCCAACTGTACTGTGAGCTTGAGCACTCACAGAGGGCACAGAGTAATTAAAATGCTACCCTAGAAATTCTTCTCAGTGTGAGAAAATGATCCTTTCACCTTCTAAGACTAACCTTTCCCATGATGTCTGACTATGATTTCAGCACATTACACTAGTTTTAAACTGTATTTTGAAATCTCATTGAGGAGAAAAACTCAGAATATCTATGTATCTGTGAAGATGTGTGTACACTTACAAGTTTTTAAAAGTAAGCACTACAACTGCAAGTTATTTTAAATGTTCTTCTATATTGTTTAAAAGTATTCTGAGGTTACATAAAGAAGTAACAGCTGTAGAGACTTATATTTTCTAGATAAACTTCATATAAATACTTAAGCAACAGAAGTAATTAGTGATTGAATGGTGTATATTATAAGGTCTGAGTGCATTTACTAAAAAAATGTTTCATTTAAAAGAGCCGTGGAAAATTGGTGTCGCATTAATCTATTCCCAACAAAATGATTTTAGAGTTTTCATTTTGATTAAATTTATTAATTTTTAATTACATTAGAAGATTAAAGATATCTGAACTATTTTTTCTATCCAAAGCAAATTATTTTTCCTACTGTAAATACTTGTTAGAAAAGTATTTCACATATAGTATTTCACATTTCACACAGAAAAGTAGTTCACATACCTGTAATGATAAGAGATAATCCTTTCCCCTCAAAGATGATGATTGGGAGGGGATGGAAATAAAAAAACGACCAAAACCAAGTAATTCAAGTGGGAAAGTATTATCCCCATTTTTCTGATGAAGAACTGGAACAAACATGGTTTTCAATTAGTTTGTGTACTGAGAGGCCTAGAGGATGAAATAAGGTTGACATTTGAGAGACTGAGGGAGATTTCTTTACATACTCTTCTGGAATGGAAATAATACTCTGAGGATACAGACAAATGCTTGTGCAAAAGCAGCAGCAGAATTCTTACTCTGTTTTCCTGTAACAAAAACAGATGGAAAAAAAATCTAATGTGCCCTTTAAAATGGACTTATTAAATATTAATGAATTTCTTAACACATGTAAAAAAAAACTCTGACCAAATCACCATTGTTCCATAGATGAAACAACATTTTATAGTATTAAGAGAATATTTTATAGGGTTTTTCTATTATTTTTGGGGGTTTTTTCCTACTGAAAAAAAGAAATTTTCCATCTTCTTTTCCTGTAATGACATGTTTCATGAAATGATTCCCAAACTATGATTTTGTCATCCTGAAATTTCCTGTTAAATAGCTGTATTCCAGTTTTACATTTTGCTTGTTTCTATCTAACACAGTTTCACTTTTTTTCCTTATTTTTCTGCTATTTCAAGTGTGACTACCTATAAATTTTTGCCTATTCCAACTGAAAAGTTTCTTTCCCACTTACCAGCCTAATTTCTCCAAATAAACAAGAAACAGTTGTGACGGTGTTCACAGGGGTTTTCAGATGAGGGAAGAGACGAGGATTTGACTCCATGTTTCAGAAGGCTTGATTTATTATTTTATGATCTATATTACATTAAAACTATACTAAAAGAATAGAAGAAAAGGTTTCATCTAAGAAGGCTAAGCTAAGAATAGAATCAGCAAGAATCAGAACAAAGGCAGCTGTCTTGGACTCTCTCCAAGACAGCTGGGCTGTGACTGGCCATTAATTATAAACATCCAAGATGGGCCAATAACAGATCCCCCTGCTGCATTCCACAGCAGCAGGTAATAATTTTCTACATTTTGTCCCTGAGGCCTCTCAGATTCTCAGGAGGAAAAAAAATCCTAAGGAAAGGATTTTACATGAAAAGATGTCTGCGACAAACAGTCAACTGGTCATAAACAAAATTTTTGTTCTAGTGTTTTTGTTAATAACAAACATTCCTTTCCTGTGAAAAGCATTAAAATGAAGTTCAGCAGAAGAGCCTTCATTGTCAGAGGCATAGCACCAGAGTCAGAAACACCTCAGCATCAGTTTGAGGCATTTTGTGTGTCTCTCAGATGGGTGACAAGCACATAGCTCATTATGCCATATTTCTTCTAACTTTTTCCACATTTGCTTTTCTGGAATGGCAAATCTAATTCTTGGAATTTATAATGAATATGAGGCCTGTAGAAATCCAACTATAATCAAGCAATTTCCTTTAAATTTCCTCAGAAAAAGACAATCAATAATAGCTTAATACAGAAGAAATTGGTAAATCCAGCTCCTACAATAATCTCCATTATGAATCAGCCTTAAAATGCTTATACTGTTCTTCTTACTGACTGATGGTTTGACTATCAATCTTAGTAAACATAGAATCATAAAATGGTTTGACTTGGAAGGGACCTTCAAGATCATTTAACTCCACCCCTTTTCCCCTGATATGGGGAGGAACATGTCACATTTTCTCTCTGCTTGTTCTGCATCTTTCAGAGGAGAGCTAGAGAGTTGACAGATTTCTGCAGTTTTCATTTTGAGAGTCATTAAACAACTGAGCAAGAAATCTCTTTGAAATCTCTCTTCCTTTCCATCAATTCTAAAATATAAGTGTGTTTGCAAGGTGGACTAAATAGCAAGCTTACTGAAATCAAAAGAAGCTTTTTTCCACCATCTCATTACCTTGCATTTGACTCTAAATTTAAGTTTCTCTCTAGCTGAGATTTAAATATTTTAGGCAGACACCTCTATTTCTTCTAGGATACTGAATTAAAGTCTAATTAGATTTCACTTCCATCTGCTCTTTGTTACTAAAATCCTTTTATATTTTCTTGTAGTTCATCAAGACTGCTATATGATTGCAAGTGCCTCAAGTCATTACCCAGTTCCCTTAATATAATGGTATTCATACCATACTGACCTGTAGACTTATACATGCAAAAATTTTCCTGGTACCTTCTTATCTACTCTTATCAAAAGTTATATTGATCTTCTGTTTATTAATTACTAATTCTCAGAAAATTTTCATCTTTTCCTGTAAGGACTTATGAAAAATAGAGTAGAAGTTTAGTTATTTTAGAATTATCTATGAGTTGCTCGCACTCATGAATACTATGCTTGTTATCTCTACTGCCTTCCTTGCTTCCTAAACTTATCTTCTGATCTTTTAGGAAACATTCCCTTGTTTGTTTGTTTGTTTTTAATTTCTGTGGCAAGCATTAATTTAAGGAATTATTGTAGAACATGATCTCCAGAAATTAGAGTATGGACTTAGTAAAAATTATCAAAAATACTCAATAATGCATTTATTTTGTGCCCCCAGGATTTGCAAATGCATAGAAACAATGAAGCATCAGGATCCAGCTGTGTCTACAAATTAATGGCATAGGGTGAAGCTCACAGTTAGCATTTTTCTGGGCCAAATTTGGCCAACCTTAATGAATGTAAGTGATTAATGTGAATAAGGTTTGCAAGATATATCTCAAATGGATTATGGCTATACCTAATTTATGATTGCTTTATCCCCACCACAAGTACTTCTTCTCTTTTTGCTTTCTCCCATGTTTCTTTGGAAAAATCTGGGCAGAGTACCAAAAGTCTACTGTACATCCACTTGTCAAAGTAGTAGCATCACAGAAGCAAACTGAAAAGCTGGTAATTTGCTGCTTTTTAGTTTCTTCTGTGAGTTTTGGGAAGAATGGTTCACATGCTAGACACATGCTCACCTTGCCTGAAGTGATCAGCTCTTCTGGTGTTTTTCAGGATCAGATTTTTCGTTTCATTGTCATCCACACTTTTACCCACGCAGTGACAAATACGGTGGTTTTAGTTTCATGGCTACCTGTGCAACCATCTATGACTGTAGATAACATTATTTTTTTTTTTTTCAGTCTTCTCTATGGGTTGCAGTCTGGCTTACATGGATGAAAGAGATGATCGCCCAAAGTGTTTTTCTATCAGCAAAACATTGATGCACTTGTCTCTCTCATATATCTCACTGCGTATGTAATCATAAAACCCCTTCATTTTCACCTCCTTAGACTGTTTGGAATCTGTTCCAAAATGGAGCTCCTTATCAGTCTTGGGAAATCACACATCTTTTTTAAAATAATGTTTACAATCAGCAAATGGAGAGTTGAAGCATTCAGGAACATATGTGTATATTTATGCATTCCCGCTCTGCTGAGCGAATGCTGTTGACAGATCTGACAGCACTTCCTGAGAGTCACTGGAGAAATAGTAAACAAGATAGCTGGAACTTGTATATTATAGTGGTTTGAAGTTGTAACTATAATAGTGAAATATGTTTCTTTCTTTTTATATAATTTGGACTGTTTTATTGAAACAAGGAGTTATTCTAGCAAAATGCCCATACTATTTACACACTATCTAGTCCATTTTCCCCAGCAAGAAGCAGGGACATCTTCAGCTGGATCATGTTGCTCAAAGATCCATCCAACCTGGCCTTAAGCAGTTCCAGTAATGGGGCATCCACAACTTTTTAGGGCAGCATTTTCAAGGACATCATCACCAGCATAAGGAAGAATTTCTTCCTACTATCTAATCTAAACCTTCCCTCTCTAGGTATAAACTGTTGACCCTCATGCTGTCACTACAGACCTTGGTAAAAAGTCTCATCATCTATCTTACAAAAAAGACAAATAGCATTTAAAAAATCACAACACAGAAACATAACAAGGTTTATTTTAAGTTTTACCAAAGCAATCTGCATTAGGAGAAAGAAATAAATACATTAAATTGTGGGTAAAAATACTTTTCAGTGTCACAGAGCAGAAAAGTGATAACAACTGTGAAAAGGAAATAGTGACTAATGCAGAACAGAATCTCTAATGATGCCATGTTCCTACTTTTTGCATCTATGGGATAATTCCTATTTTCACTGGACCTCAAGGATTGTGAAAAATTTGGTTTAGAAATAAATAAATTGGCCACATTTCTAAAATTAGTTATATTTTTTCCCCTCTTTTTGTCAATCTCAGAAGAAATCTTATCATTTTCCTATCTATTATATTGCAAAACTTTATTCTTGAGAATTACAGACTGAGCCATGCATTCTAACTTTTAATCTCTCTCTCAAGCATGTAAAGAAGCAAATAAATCAATAAAAATATTCCCTTTGTCTAATCTAAACATTATCAAAACTAATTTCTCATCCAACCCTGATGATATTGCTTATTTTGAATCCTAAGGAAAATATATCACGGGCCTTTTAAATATTCCTTGTATGCTGTTTTCAGTACTGGATAATTTTATAAAAAGGAAGTGTAATTTGTTGTCAGAATCGAGTTGCTTAAACTTGTCATGTGTGCCCCATAACATGAAAAGAGTGAGATCAGTTTGACTCTTGTTTTCCTGAAAGGGAAAACTTTTGAACTCTTTGCTGATTTTCTTTTTAGAAAAATAGTGGTATAGATGCCACAAAATTTTATTTTGCATGACAAGAAAAATAAGTTTAGATGGCTGTGAGAGACTGGACTGATTAATGACTCAAACAATCTACTGAAGTGCCTAGGTGCAGAGGGTGTGCACACCCATCACAGGAAGATAAAGCTGGGTGTTGAATAAGATAAGGAAAGAGTCTGACAAGAGGCAAATTCTGGGAGTGTTTTTTGTCCTGCCAATGTCCTCCTTTGCATAATGGTTCAGCTGTGAAAACTCACCTCAGGGACAGTACTGGGACATTCACAGGTGGTCTGAAGGCATTCACCCCTTCTGAAGGGGCAGAGCTGACTCAGCTGGGCTGAGATGAGAGGCAGCTGTTTCATCCACATCATTACATCAGTCCGTGTGAAAATCCCTGCCCCAGGTGGGTATTCCCACCTGAAACTGAGAGCACTCAGGGCATTGAACTTATCTTTTGTGGGTTTCTTCCACCTTTGATTGATAAGACTGTAACCATCACTTTCATCAAGAGACACTGAAATTGCAGAAGACAAGTCTTGTCATGGGAACCAATCTTATTCCTTCTGGGTTTTTTCCTATTTCTTTCCATCTCTGTGCCTCACATTTATGGTTAAACAAAACTCTGTACCATTGACTTCGGCATATGGTCTTGTTTGCATCTTAGTTTGGGCAGAAGCATCTTTCTAATAACTTTAATAACTGGATCTTAACAGTGACAAAATGGAAATCTCCCCTTGAGGAGAGTCTTAGGAGATGAATACATTTGTAGTACTTTGGTAGAGCTAGATTATAGCAGTATATCTATTATACATTTCATAGGAAATTAGTATATCATGTAAATATAGCTCCAGCTAACAGACACTGCAATGGGATTACTCACAGGATTAGTTTTCAGTTTGATTGAATTAAGTCTACTTCAGGTAAATAAAATGGATTTTTTTAGTAAAAAAACCAATAAACAAGGATGAGGAAGTGAAATCACCATTTTTTTCCCCCTTCAGACAATACATTGTGCAGACCTATTAAATTGAGTCACTTAATTAATTGGATAACATATTAGTGTCAAGCCCTGCAATTTAGTGGCAGTAATGTTTGGTGATTTATAGTTATGTAATTATGTAAATGCACACAGAAACACACATTGACTCTCTCACACAAAACTGTATTAAAAAAACCAAAACATTCAATGCTGAGTTGTCCCTATATGGAAGACAACTTACTGCCCGGTTGCTCAGTTCCCCATCCTCAGTGGAGTCGGAGACAGAATCAGGAAAAAGTGAGAATACGTTGTTGAGATAAACACAGTTTAATAAGTGAAGGGAAAGGATAGAAAAAACATCAAGTGATTCAAAGATTAAACAAAACCTCATCACCTCCCACCAGCAGACTGATACCCAGCCAGTCTCCCAGCAACACCTTGGATCACAGCTCCCATTACACACCCAGTTTTACTGCTCAGCATGATGTCACGAGGTATGGAACATCTCTTGGGTTAGTTGAGGTCTGCTGACCCAGCTGTGTTTTCTCCTAACTTGCTGAGTGTCCCCAGCCCACTCACAGTGGGCAGAGTGAGGAAAAAGATGAATTTCGTGCTGTGTAAGCACTGCTCAGCAGCAGTAACACTGGTGCATGAACCCTGTTTTAGGCACACATCCAAAACACACCCCCATATTGGCTTCTATAGAGAAAATTAATTTAATCCCACTTGGACCCAGTAGAAAGTGTCTGCTGTCAATAATGTGGGCTCAAATTTAGATGACTAACATTTCAAAATATCTGAATTTAGATATCTTCCTTTTGGTTGAAGAGGATAGACGTATTTAATCATGGGTACTTATGGCTACAGATACTAATTAAAACCTTGTATTTATTTTATTGTTTGGAAAATAGCATCTACTCATTTAATGGCTTTCTCCTAGCACTGTGGGATGAACTATATGCTTAGAATTAGTGGGCAGATAGTCCGTAGTAAAAGGACATGGTGTTTGCACTCACTTTACAGTACAGCAGCAGGATTGTCTGGATGTATCCTGGAATGAGCTGGTTTGAGCTTGTTTAGCTGTAATTACAAATTTCTAGCAGTCGGGTAAGTATTTTTAAAATTTGTTTTATTTTAATTTTAGCTTATGAAAAAATGAAGACATTTTCTACCATCTGAGCTGCCCATGACTTCAGAATAAAATGTGGCATGGAAGAATGGAAATACAGGGAAAGTATCAGAGGTCTCATGCTAAAGAAGTGCAGCTTGGTGTTGCTTGGGTAAAACCAGTTTTAGAAATGAGAGGGTAAAAAAAAATATTTGGAAACTATATTGAAGTGGTGCATACTGTTTTCAGATAACATTATTCAGGTAACATTAAAATAAAGCCCTGCAGTCTCAAAACTGAGGAGAAAGAAACCAACATCCCTCTCTGATGGAGAGGCAGAAAAAGCTCCTCTCTTGAACACTGCCTGCCAAAACCTACAGGATTCAAATGACTGACTTTGTCCCTCTGACTGAAATCAACAGAGGACCCCAAGGTCACCCTTATGACCTCAAGAAAAGCTTGAATTTCAAGCATAACACCAGGAAAGAGATAGATGGCCTGAAGGGACTATTCTATAGAAAGTTTTAGCTTTGTTATTAACAAACTAATAATTTGAACAACTCAACTACTAAAATTTTAATCAATAGTAAAGTTTTGCCTTCCCTAATCAAATGTGTTACACTTTTGTTCATGAAATAATTTTGAGCATAAGAAATTATGTAAATATACATGGTAGAAATATGGATAAAATTCACCTCTTTACTGCAGCATTCAGTTGTCTATACCACAAAAATATACTGGTGGTTTTGGGGTTTTTTTATATTTTCTTTTTGTCATTTCACTTACTGAAGACCTTCATTTTCTGGAGTTTTTTTTGCTTTTTTAAAGAAACTTTCAGAAAATATCATGTGCTCAGCTCCTAGAAACTTGACAGCAATTTCATTTTTTTGGGAAGAGTCTCTTCTGAGCGCGAAATTAAAGCCAAGTTCTGGCAGAGAATTCATTCTATGGGTGTCACAACTGACGATTCCGAGTTTCTTTTGGATTAGTGTTCTTGAACTGATTGAATTATCAGGGTTATATTGAGAAGTGATCTTATCAGCATGAAGAAAATCTTGTAGTAGTGCGAGATTTGATGACAACGGGGACACACTTGACAGAATAAATCCATCAGTGATACTATCTGTTCTTCACCTGGCCATATACTCACATAAAATATATAGCACTGTATTTATAGTTGAGGCCTCTGTAAATCTATCAACTTTCCTTTGAATATTAACATATTTACCAGGAAGGAGCCTTACTGACATGTTTTTTAAATGTAAATATTTCCAAGCTAGTTCTCCCAAGTTTCTGTAAAGCTGTTGGAAACAAACACACATGATTCCTTTTGTTCAATTCAGTTTATTCCAGTGTAGTGACCTTAAAAGTTGAAATAGAAGCATGTTAAGATGTACGTTTGGTCCTGTCCAGGCTACTGGTTTACCTGTCAAAGATTACATCATTCTCTACCCGACTTAGGTACTGACAAAAGACATTTAAAATCTTTCTGTTTTCACAGAAATTTGCTGAGAAATTGTAGTGCTTTGAAGCCGTAGGACTGTAGAATAATTTAGGTGGTAAGGAACTTCAGAACTTTTCTAATTCTGCTCTAGACAGGGGCAATTGTGAGGTCAAACCAGGTTGGGCTCTGTCCAGTCATGAAAACCTCCAAGGACAAATACAGCGTAATTTCTTGAGGCATCATCTTCCACCACTTGGCACTTTTCAGGTGGGAAAATCTTTCAGATCCAAGTCTGTTGTGTGCCTGCTTAGGCCCATTATCTCTCATACTCCAACTACACACTGCTGTGAAGGATCTGCCTGTCTCTTTGATGCGAGACCTTCCTGACATTAGGTTCCCCTAAAGTTTGTCTCTTCTCCAAGCTGACCAAGTCCTGTTCCCTCAGGTTCCCCTAACACAACAAATGCTACTGTTCCAAGCATCCCAGAAGCCTTCTTCTGAGTTTATCCCAGTGTGGATCAGTCTTTCCTGCCTTGGAGGTACACTGAGATCCAACACAGCACTAAGGTCAGTCTTTGTATGCTTTCACATAACTATTATGCAGTGCAGAAATGTTTTGTGACTTTTAAGTTTTAAACAGTTTTACCTATGCAAAAATTCATGCATTCAAGCTCACTGGTCTTGAATTAATTTTATTCTGAAATTTCTGTTCACATCTGAATCCCAAAGAATTTAGGAGATGTAAGCCCCAGCAGATTAAACCCCTCTGCATAATAAATCTCCTGACTTTTCAACAGCTGTAGACAGCAATGAAGTTTTTTCATTCCTTCATTAAAGTCTACCAGCTGTATTTCCAATATTTGACTTTTAAATTTCCAAATACCATCATTTACTTCCCCAAATTTCCTTAGCTAATAAAAGGGACAGGATAAATTTTCTAATTATATTTAACATCTTATATTGGAGTATTTACTAACACAGATGGCTTCATTTAGCATATGGTTCATTTATTTGGTGTTACTAGTACATTGAAAATATATTAATTGCCCATGGTCAGTAGGCATTTTCATTACTCAGACTTCATTTATTTAGTCACATTTTATTAATACATTTTTTGTGACTGTTCTTTAAACAGAAAAACAGATCAGTTTTCTAATTTTTTTTCTTTCCCCCATCTCCTTACATGCAGTATGCAGTGTATATGTGAATATCACGCTATTACAAGACAGGGGATGCTATAGATGCAAGGTAAATATTTGTCTATGTGTGCACCCTTTGGGAAGTTCAGTGCTTGAAGAACTCTTTGATAGGACTACAAAGTACTGTAAATGGACATTTTGCAGAACTTGTCCTTTCAGAGAGAATCCTGAGGAATCAGACTTATTGTCCCCAGAACTTTTCAGTCATGATTAAATGAGAGATGAGTTAGGAAAAAAAACCCAAAATAAGCATGTGTATGTATTTGCTTCATCTCTTTACAGCAACAAGAGAGTCCTTCTAGAAATGGGATAGGCATGTAGTGGTTGATGAATGACCTATGTGTTTCACTGAGAGATAAACACTGAAGGCAGGGGTACCCTGCCTTCTTCATTATATGTTTTTAAATCTTTTTAATACCTCTACCATGCCTTCAAATGCTCTATTAAAGCTGGGAATGAAAACATTACATTTTAGGATGAATATTTTTTTTTTCTGGGTGTTTTCATAACAAAAACAGTCATATACTTAGACATGAATATTAAGTTTCCATTCAAATTAACCTTTTTCCTTCTAAAATTAATGGCATATGTATCCGACCATGTTTTGAACCTTATATTTTCTCTGAGAGGGAATTCTGGAGAAGGGTTATAACTCCTTTTTTTATAGTTAACAACATGTTGGTCAAGGTCTTTGAGAAGCTCTGGAGCAGACCAAATGAACCGTTTTATTGAAAATAGTTTTCAGTGAATTATTGTTAATAGTTACAGAGTAAAATTATGTAACCCTCTAAGGCTAAGCAACACAACAAGCAGCTTGACTGTTGGTCCAACTTGGCCTGGTTTCTCCAGGGACATGAGTCTTAGAGCCATCTTGGATCTCTGGACACTCCACACCAGTCATGACTTTCATCCTTAGCTTTCAGATGCATGCAGAGCCCAACTGCATGTAATTGTGGTGGAAATCTTACAAATCTATCATTTGTTTTCAAACACAAGTTATACACATGAAAACAGTACTAATCTTTGATCCTTAATGCTATGGAATTTGCATAGTTAATTGTTCAAGATATTCTGTTAACAGAAATTGTTTGGTTACATTAAAATAGAAACTGCTTGTTTCCTGTGTGTTGAACAGTTTTGATCACTGGCATTAAACAATTTTTTGGCATTGACAGTATTTTAGTTTAGAAAACAAATATGTGACTAATCCTGATGTTAGACAAGACTTGCATAAAATTTTCTGTAGAAATCCTAAAACTGAAAAGGACTTCTCCACAAGTCTTCTGCTGAAGGCAAAGTGAGACTACCTCAATAATTCAGATGTTAAATTTTCTAGTGTTAGCACACTGTGTATTGGTTGTGCAGTGAATGATAGACTCAAGGCAGAAGAGAGTGTACCTCTGAGCCTTGGTAATGATGCTGACATCACAGAGATGAAGAGACATAGAGATTAAAATGGGAATAATGAGGCAACCCGATATGATGAAAGATATGAAAAAACATCTTCCTGGAGAAATATACCAATGCTGAATGTTCACCTACCAAAACAATGGCAACTCTAAAGAAACTAGGTAAATGAGGAATCCTAGAATCAAATTTGAATTAATTTTCTGAGGCTAAAGGTTTCTGAAGTAACTCATTAAATAAAAACACCAGTAGATTTTTCTCATATTTGACTAAGGAGCCACTTGAAGCAATGTGAAAAAATACAAAACCCTCTGTGTTTTAGATAGCAAAGAATTTTTCCGTCAGAGTCCTGAATGCATCAAGAGGCTTTAGCTGACCTGATCAGCCTATAATTGTGTTTTTCCCCAATTCTTTGCAATTTTTCCCCAAGACTGAGCAGCTTGTTTCAAAAGCCAACTATGACATAGTGCAGTTATGTGACCTTGTACCAGACATCTATAAATACAGAAAAATTTCCAGAAAGAGAAGTTAAAAGTAGAAAGTCATATACTGCCAAAAAGCTGTCAAATTCTTCACCTGGGCCCCTGTACGTGCAAATTGTGTCGACTGATCTACACATTGCATTTAGGCTTGGTCCTTGCCTGAGCTACATCAGAGGTGTGCTGTATTTGGGCCTTATTTCCTGCTGATCTCAGCACTGCTATGCTGTGAATGATGTGATAATTTGAATTCCCACCTAGTCTTCAGGTCTCCTATGTATTTACCTGGTGATTGCTGAGTATTCAGCTGACCCCAATCACCATTGCCATCCCTGCCCTGGTACCCAGACTTCACTACTGCAAAATGCGGGGTTCAGGTATATATGGGAAATATATGTCCAATTGTGTCAGGAACTGTTGAAGTGAGGGGGAGAACTTTCCTTGTTTACCATCACTGGTTTCTTAATTTCAACAGGGATCTTTTCCTTTTGTTGACAAAAGTTACATCCATTAGGCTGTTAGGTCTTAAACTGAAGCTTTTGCCGGATGTAGGGGGATGGAGAAACGCTCCCGCTGCAAAAAGCGCTCCAGTCCCGTGGCGCGTGTGTCGGAGCGGGCGAAACCCCCCCCCCGCGCTAGGCTCTTTGTTTACTCGCCGGCAGGCTGACTCCACTGCAGGCACCGCTGCACCCGTGGCTCCCCCCGCGGCGGCTTCGCTCTCTCCCCGCGGTGGCTTCGCTCTCTCCCGGGGCGGCGCGCCTCGGCTCCCGCGGCGGCGGCTCCGCTCTCCCCGCCGCTGCCTCCGCTCCCGCCGCTGCAGCGCAGCATTTTAGGCGGTCGCTCGCCGCGGCTGCTCCCCATGGCAGAGCGCCCGTGCCGAGTTCGGAGTAGCACAGACTCGGAAGCGCCACGAGCTGCGGCCGCTGTCTTGCACTCAGAGAGATAGTAAAATAGTGCATCATATATCACTCGCCATGGCCTGCTTAGCTTCTTGGCAGTTTTACCACTCTCTAAAGCAGCCTCTGACAATAAATCACCGAATTCACGCAATTCCGTTAACTCGTAAACTGTGTGGGGATTCACAAAGATTCCCCGTTCCAGACCATAAGCCAAAAGACCTTGCAATTCCTTCCATAAGTCTATTCCCTTAATTTGCCTTTTTTGCAAAAACATAATAAAAAGTTCATATGCGGCTTGTCTTTCCATACCTCTTTTTAAGTGCGCACTTTCACCTAGCAGCGTTTTCCCAGACTTCTGCCGCACGTATCAGCTGGACCCATCTAATATGGTCGCCAGGGCACGGCGCGTATCGGCGGTTTTCTTTTTTCCTCCGCTTTAATTTCGCGCTTATTGCCGCTCCCGCTGCTTCGGAGCCTGAACCAGTCCTCACTTATCCTTTGGTGTTCGCAATCCCTGTGGTGGCCGCGATCGTCATGGTGTCCGCTATCACGTCTGGGTGTCACCAATTTGTTGAAGTGAGGGGGAGAACGACCATCCTATGATGCATCGAACTCCGAATTTATTGATCGATCAGTCACTTTAAATAACAGTGTTAATTAACTTCATGCATATTCCAAAATCCAGGTTTACGATAGGCTAACAGAGAAAACTCTAACCACTCCTTTTGTTTTACAGTACCGTTGATTGTTTACACAAAATAAAACCAGTGTTCCCACTGTGATATGAACGGTTCTCAAAACTTCCATAACTGTTCCCATGGTGCCATCTTTTCCCAGAGAGGATGTTACCTTTGTTATGGGAAGACTGCCTGAGAACTTTATTGTTTATACAAGGATGCCTGAGAGAGACTAATTGTTTATAGAAGTCAGGCTGGAAACTGCTCTGAAGCTGCTTCACAGCTACCTGTTACTTTTCTCTCAGTTGCATGGCTTCATGGCCTTTTTCTTTAAGCCATGCTTGAATTAAACTCCTGACAAGGAACCCCTGTTTTAAAAAAGGAACCCACTTGCTGTGGCAACTACGTCCAGATATGGACAACACTGGACAAACCAGACCAGTGAAGAGCTTTTTTTTATTTTTTCAGCACATCAGTCTCAGGACATTGTTAGACAATGGAGACAGGATGTCAACACCTCGCTGGTCCACGGGAATGTCAGAGAAGGTGGGGTAATACAGAATAGTATAAAACCATCTCAGCCTAGATTTCAGCCAATCATACATAGAACAACACATATTGACCAACATTCTATCCAATCTTATAAAACACACGTAATGGTAGTTAAAACAAAGACTGGTTCATAAGAGACAAAGAACAGAGCTCTATTCATGCTAACCTTCTAAAGATATACATTAAATAACCTTGTTGCCATCCATAAGCCAATTCTACAGAGGCCTATTGTTATTTGTCACGTATGCTCTACTGCTGGGGAAACTTTTCTGCTGTATTTGCAATGCTAACAAAACTTCAGTCTGAGGCCTATTCTTTTTTAACCATTTCCTAAAACCCCTCTAACTTTATGGATTCCAACACAAAACCTCTTGAATTCTAAACTAAGCAAGTATCATAGAGGATTTCTCTCAGTCCGTGCAGGAAATACCTGAGAGTTTTGGTGGGGGAAGTTTTGTTTTGTGGTTTTAATTTATTCTTCTTGTAAATATGAAGAAAAGAAAATTGTCAGGCATAAGAAACCAACACACAATGCATAAAAATGCATATCACCTTAAGTTCTACTGCTTCCATTGGCTATTGCATGTAAATAAAATTTTAAGAAATAATAAAATGTAATGATCACATAATGAGAGATGCTAGAAGTATGCTTTCAAACTATCCCTGAAATTCAAGTTCCATTTAGTCCTTTAATCTTGAGTTCAAGGGGAACTTCATCTAACACTTTATACAATTTTTGTACTCCAATTTTTGCACCTCTAATTGTTTCTTCCATTTTAGCTGTAGGTTTGTTTGTTTGTTTGTTTGTTTTCTCCTGCCATACTGATGGTAAGAGGTCTTGGACTTCTAATACTGGACTCATTTCCAAAATGTGCTTTCCTAGTTCTCCTTCTGCCCTACAGAAAGTATTGCTTCCAAAATTAGCATTTTCTTAGCTCACTAATATTAAAGAGATCATGAATACATGCAGGGATTTGACAGATGTAAAACTGGGCTGCACAGCCTGTAGGAATGCTGATGTTTTACTAAATATTAAGTGATTACCCAGAGTATAAAATCCAGAATTACAGGATAGTGCTGTTCTAATCTTAATTCTCTATTGCAAATTCTTCTTTAAAACTATTCCAGTCTGGAATTTATTCTGAAAATAGTTACCAGCTATAGTTTTTTTTATTTTAATCAGCAATGATATTATTGTGCATGTGGCTTCAGCAGATGCATCCATTTGATAGTGGATAAAAAATTAGGCTGAATTGTTTTCACTTTCACCTTTTCCCTTAAATCAGCCACGTAGGACCGCAATCATTTAGATGCACTTGTGTCTGGCTTTCTTTACTTGAAAATAATACCTTTTCTTGTAGGGGGATAGAACATAAGTAAATACAGGTAGTATAGCAAGTAATCTTGCCTCTAAAGATTTGCAGCAGAGCCACTTATTAAGGATTAGGAGTAGACCTGATGTTAACAGGCCACAGCTGTAGCCAATCAGAAGAGTGTTATAAAAGAGTGGATTGGTTGGTTGAGGGAACTGGAGTCAATTATCTTCTGTGAGGACAAGGAAAAGTCAGTGCCTAGAGGAGATGCCTACACGAAACATCAAGGAAGTATGAAACTCTAGCAATATGGAACCCTTGCAATGTAATGACAACAGAACTCTTGCACTAAAATGACAACATTTTCTCTTTCTTAATATTGTCTAATTTTCCATTAACAAACTATAAGTAACAAGAAATTGGGGCAGTCAAATCTCACAGATATTTAAACCTTATTGCTCATGCTGAGTGGGGACAAAATCTCTGACTTATTTTACATATTTTCATTCTTGGAAACCAAGAATAATT
Organism: Ammospiza caudacuta; assembly: GCF_027887145.1. Lineage (NCBI taxonomy): Eukaryota > Metazoa > Chordata > Aves > Passeriformes > Passerellidae > Ammospiza > Ammospiza caudacuta. The sequence continues at coordinate 74,125,566 of NC_080594.1, forward strand.
AGAGATATGCAAATTTGATAAGAATGCTGCTAACACTTAAACAAAGAAAGAAAGGGGTACAGAGAAGATGGATTTACTTTTGGAGTTTGTTCCTAAGGCTATCAGTCTTCTGCTGGTCCTTCCTGTCACCATGTAATATTTTAAAAGATGAGTCTTTCAAATTGCATATGGCCTGCCTTTTGATAACTTTGATTTGGGCAAGTTTGTTTTTTTTTTTTTTTGTTTTTTTTTATAAAGCTCCATGCCATGTCCCTCATATCTTCCGCTCCAAGTTGTGTCTTCTTCCTTGACTTTTCCTCTGACTTTGCAACATCTTTGAGCTTAGTTTTGGTCCTTTACACTGCACCTGATATAATCCCGATCTATTTTCTTATAGTCACTAAATTTCCAAAATTTCTTTTTTTTCTCCTCCAATTGCAATTCCTTTGATGGTATCTCCATTCCAGAGCGTTTTTAAGTCATTCTTTTCTGTTTTGGCCTTCAGCCAGGATCAATTTTGGCAAGCTTTGCTGCATGTGCCTGCACTTGATGGCATATGGCCTGCCTGCCTTTTGATGGCTTTGACTTTGGGCAAGATTTTTTCTTTTCTTTTTTTTTAAATATTCATGGCATGTCCCTCATATCTTCTCCTCCAAGTCGTGTCTTCCTCCTTGACTTTTTCCCCATGCTTTTGCAACATCTATGAGCTTAGTTTTTGTCTCTTTTGGTCCTTTGCTCTGCAGCTCATTTCCTCACAGACCATTTTTTGAAGACACTAAATCTCCCAATTTTCTGGATTTTTTGGGTTTTTTTCAATTGCATTTCATTTGATCCTATCTCCTTTCCAGATTGTTTGTAAGCCTTTCTTTTTGGGTTTGCAAGACTCCGTTTCCCTTCCCGAAAGGAAATTTCATTTCCTCTCGGGAAGGGAAACAGAGTCTTGCGATTTCAGTGGGGACCAATAGAGGAATCTTTGGTGCATGTCCCTGCACCTGATGGCATGCCATGCCTTTGGATGGCTTTGACTTTGGGAAAGATTTTTTTCTTTTATTTTTTAAGTATCCATGCCATGTCCCTCATATCTTTCAAATTGCTCTGTGCCAAATGTAAAAAACAATACCGCAGTGTGATTTGAGGTTTACAGTAAAATTGGAGAGAGCTGTTTTCAAGGAATTACCCCTGTGACTGCAGAAATGAAAAGCCAATGAGGTTCAGTTGGATTTTTTAAAATATCTTACTATTTAATATCAATTTGGTTTTAAACTCTGTGGAGAAAACAAGCTAGAAATATTTTATTTTTTGACATTGCAAGAACCACAGTCTAAGAATTATGTCTGAATAAATAAATGGAAATTGCTGAAATAGCAACTTCAGAAGTAATATACCAAAAGCAGATATGATACCTTGAAAGTAAATGGAAAAATAAGAAAAAAAATTGATCTTGATTTGATCGGACTAAACATCTCTGCGTTTGTCACTGTTCTTTCACCTTGATTTATAGTGTCTTCAAAAATTGTTCAATAGCTGTTTTAGTGGGTGCTCCATTTATAAATATCCTTGAAATCAGTAAAATACAAGTGTATGTTTGTTGTCTATGACAAGCGTGTTCTGAGGGAATTGACCTGGGAGCTAGGATCAGAATGCAACTGAGGAAACATGATTGCAGGACAGCTAATTCCAAACATGGGTAATAAATGTCATTGTTAAAAGATGCTCTGGTCCCTTATACATTCTAGTTTTACAGACGGACATAGTCATACCTTTGGCTGGTCTCAAAAGGAGTTAACACTATGTGATATCTTCTTCCAGTTATGTTATATGAAGGTAAACTAATTCAACGTGACTTTTCATCTCTAGAAAACTTTATATACCTCCCAGAAACATTTTTTATTGCTTGTGCATAGCTTCATGCAATATGCATGCAAATATGTGACTCGTATATGTTGTGCTGTACTAAACTCATTGGCTATGACAACTGGGCTTGAAACAGAATAACATTTTCTGTGCATCTGGCCACGTTATTTTGGGAAATGAGTACAAATGCTTGTGAACGGAGACTCTATTTGCCTATTTGAGCAGGGAAAGGATTATCACTATATACAAATAGAATCACAAAATCATAGCAGGGTTTCGGTTTAAAGGAGCTTTAAAATAATTTTGTTCCAGCCCCCCTGTCATGGCCAGGGACATCTTTCCCTAGACAAGGTTGCTCAAACCTCATCCAATCTGGCCTTGATAATGGCTGCCATAAATATATATTGGACTTCAGAATTTTGAAACAGCTTTCCAGGTGTGATTTCACAGCTCTCTACAGTTCATCTTTCAAGTATTGTAGTAAGAGTAGTTTTTTAGCAAGCTAAAGGTATACACCCAGTCAAGTAGAAAGCAAATGACTAGTTGCTTAAATATGTTGTTAACATTCTTTTCAAAACAGTCCCAACAATTTAGAACTGAAAGTAAATTTTTCTTCTTGAAGCTATACAGAACTGTTGAGCAAAAAAATGCAAATCAAGACAAGCAACAAAAGCAATTTAATTTATATCTATTAAGTCAAAAAGACTAAGTCATAGCAAAAAAATTTATTGGAAAATTAGTGGCTATTACTTCTCTGCAGCTTATTTTTACTTGACACTTTAAATAATTACAAAGTTAAAAAGCTAAAGTACCACACTAAGAAATATTTGACTATTGATTCAGAATAAATTGCCAAATACTGGGTTAACAAAACTGCTTCCTGGAGAACTTAGAAAGGGTTTTTTTACATAGCTGCTGAGACCTTCAGACATTATGAAAATTGGCAGTTCTGAAAAGATCGTTGGTAGAGGCGCTCTAAATACAGAATGAAATAGCAAAAAAGTTTAGAATGTTCTCCAGAGGATTAGCATAACACAGAAAATTCAGGGATATTTTTCCTGGAGATCTGTGTAAGGTTAGTTGACAAAGATTTTGTTGGTATATGTGCATAGAGCAGTGACAGGAAGGGCAGCAGAAGGCACTTTGATCATTGATGAAGTAAAGATATGTCCACAAGACAGACCATCTTATTTTAGTGATTTTGAATTACTTCTTAGAGCTTAAGTGAGGTAGAAAACAAAATCAGCTGCTAATAAGAAAAAACAAATTATACATCTATTCACTGACATATACAGTTTTCTCCATGTATTTTGTTTAAATATTTTGTCTAAATACTGTCCTTTGCACTTCATTATGATCAGATTAAATGGAATGCCTAATGGAGAGTGTCAATGAATACCATAAGTCAAATGAGTTGATCAAGTAAATGAGCCATTTAACGGCAGATTTGGGGATCAATAAAAGGAGTATTTTCATGAATTTCAAAATGGGGGGAAAAAGGAAACATTTTCCACTGTATAAGGTCCTCAGGTAAGTACCAAGCAAAGATTTGGCTGAAACAAGTTCTCATGAAATCATTTGTAAATGAAGATGTATCTCTTTGTGACAGAAACAATAAGCTGGGAAAAGACAAAAACATTTTGTTGTTGAACAAGCAATTATGTTTAGAAACCAAGACAATGATTATTTGCATTTACTCTTTTGAGAGAAATGGTGGATAATCTAAGCAAGAAAAAGCCCTTTCTATTCATATTGCATTATGGGACAAAAATTTTATATATATATATATATATATATAAATGTAAAATCAAATGAAACATTTCTGCTTACATACTTTATCCCAATAGAAATGAGCTGAGAACAAATTAGTTCTTAAGTTGGCCTTGTCTGAAATGTACTTCACTCTCTTATAGATCCTTATAAAACTGAAGAGAAACGAACAATAAAGGTTAAGCATGATTGTATGAGTTATGAACATGTATTTAAAAGAAAAATGCAGAAGCAAATAGCTTTCTGATTCCAGATTACTACTGGAGTTTGCTCCTCCAGTCTCTGAGAATTTTCTTGTCCATTAATTTTCACATACATTTTTTCCTAATTTTGATTCTCATTCAGAGCTGTACAGAAGCTTGGTCGATAAGGTTGCAGTCTGGTGCTAATGTACTTGCTTAGCATTATTGCCTCCTAAAAACAGAAATAATACCTAGAAGTTGTGAGCCACTATCTTTAAATATCAGCTTTCCATGTCCTGCAGCTACTGTCCTGGTGACAGAATTGATTTTATTCTGCATCATTGCTGCTAACAAAAAAAAAAAAGAGAAAACCCCCAACAAATGAAAAATATGGACATTATGCTGTTTCTTCAACAAAATCAGTGAAAACACACTAAGATTACACTCAAACCTAGGGATAGCAGTTAAGTGTGTAATTTGTTTGACTAAAGGAGACATCAACTAGCCATCTATGCTGCCTATAAAGGCAGAAACAAGGACTTTTAGAAAACTCCATCTCATCCTAATATAAATATTTTACACCCAGGTAACCCACTGAATTATCACCTAATATAGTAATTCTCTTTCCTAGTTATACAGGTAACTTCAAATTAGTTGTATTTTAGATGTTTGAAGTTAGGCAGCATCACATGGTAATTTTTCTGTGCAAACAGTAGTTTCATAGAACCTTCAAAGGCACATAACATCTTTAAAGTGGGAAACGGCAAAAAAAAAGTTTGCTTACAAGAATATTGCTGTGATATGGAGACACTTTACTTTGAGAATAAACAATAAATAAAGCCAGAAAAGTACAATGGCAAATGACAATTATAAATTCAATTAACACTGAAGGAATTAAATTGAAAATTCAAATGAAATAAATGGCTCCTGGTAATTGTGGATCTGATGAGTAATGGTTGACAACAAAAGGATTTATGAATAACTAAATATCCAATTACTTATGCGTAATGCTTAGTACAATGTGGGGCAATACCAGGTGCTCAAGGAACAGGACATTCCATAAATCCTGTGTCATATCTGTCAGGCGTTGTGCTTAAAAATTTTGCTGTGGGCCATGAGGACTGCACCTTATTTTCCAAATCAGGAATGTACTGCTAATCTAAATTAGAAGTAAAATTATAATTAAAATCTTAATTAGAAGTAAACCTTAACATTCTAGCCAAAGACATATTATTAGTTTAATTATAGCAATAGTAACAATTGTTCAAATTATATACAGGTTAAACTGATACAAGCTTTCTACTATCTTTCAATTTCTTTGATGTTATACTACGTCTTTAATGGCCAAAGGTCTTTAGATTCAATTTGGGAGGGGATTCAGGGCATGTTATTTCTGTCCCAAGTTCTTTGCTAATAGAAATGTAGTATTGATGATTGCAGTCTCTTCTTTGCCAAGAAATGAGTATGTAATTTACATTTATGTTTTCTTTCTCCTTATTGCAGGACATGTTTGTCTTTACTTTTTTTGCTTGTTAGTAAAATGCATGCCTTGCTTTTGTTTTCTGAGGTTCTTCTCACATCTGAATTTGTCACATGTTCAGTGACTTACATGAACTGCCAGCCTGAATTTCTTTTAATATCAGTAATTGATATTTGGTAATTTTTTTTCTATAGCCTGAGGTCTCCTGTATAGCATGTGCTATTGTTCTTATTATATTATGGCTGTATTTGGTATACCTGCTTTGAGAAACAGCCTTCCTCTACATTATATATTTATGACAGGTCATATCTATTTCAATCCACGTACAATAACTACTTACTTGCAACTACTATCTGTGTAAAACGTTGGCTATACCACTTAATTATACCCTGAAAAATTGAAATAATTGAGAGTATTAGTTTAATTTATTAGTAGCTAAATACTTTATTTGATGAGAATTAATAATGGGAAAAAAATTGAGCTAACACTGAATCATGGAACACCATTCTTATTTTCTGCATTAAGTCACCTTCAGCCTCATCTGGACTGGAGGCAAACATGATCCATGGCAGGCCTTGAAGTGGCATGACATTTCTATTTTTACATGACAAAAGAGTTGGTATTCCTCATTGGCTAGTTCTAACAATGGGAGAGCATAACAAGAAATAAATCCAACCCAACCAGTAACAGTAGTGTTGGCACATGAAAGAGATCGTTGCAATAAACAAGGAATCTAGTATTAAGAATTTTTATTTAAGGATTGTTGGATTTGTACCTTGCTTAATTTACTTTACTGGGAAAAAGAATCTTTATTTTACAAGTTATTATTTTTTACTCCACATCCAGAATTGACTGTTATGTATGGCTGAAAACTTTGTTTCTTACAATTAAATAGTTATGGACACTGCTAGGTTCTTGTATTAGTCCTATCATTTCCCAGTCAACTTTTCTTTTATGATTGAGGGTGAAGAACACCCACAGTTTTTACTTCATTGGTAAAATACATGCCTGTAGACCACATTTTTGATTAGTTAGTACCTCTATATGGTATTATGCAAACTCATTTTTATTGCAATCAAGAAATGTCCTTGTTACATTGTGATATGACATTTCTTTATACTATTACTCTGTGGACTTTTTACCTGTTCATCATATTGAGTTCTTCATTTTTTTCAAGATATAATTATTTCCATTATTAAATGTTTTCTGCTTTTAGCTGCAGTTTTATTTCCCATAGGTGTTCTTACAAAAAGCATATATTATTAATGTGGTTCTTGATTAAAAGAGTGACTCAAATATCCTGAAAGATTAAATTGTGGACTGAGTGTTTTTGAGGGTGTTTGGGGTTTTTTAATTTGTTAAAATTCTTCTAGAAACTCAAACTGAATCTATGTCCACTTTTTTTAGCATAAAATGTAAAGGCCTCTTTTCTACTCAGACCAGAATTGCAAGAAAAAGAAATACTTATGCTTATTTTCTAAATTAATCTTCAACTAAAACCTTATTTCTTTACTCATCCTCTCACTCCTGATTGCAGTCAGGGTTAAAACACTTTTAATTGCAAATGATTTGTAGAGAATTATTATATCACTTTTCTTATTTTATTCTCTATGTATCTTTACACAAAAAACCCCAAAACCAACCAACCGAGCAACAACGGGAAAAAACCCAACAACCAAAAAACCAACCAAACAAAAAAAGCCACCCCAAGTCATCTCAAAACAACTCAGTTACGTATTCTGTGGAGTCAAAACCTGTGATATGCATGCAGGTGCAGAAATTCCTTTGTGGGGCCTGCAGCTAATAGAATTCACCAATTTCAAATACCCAACACTGAGCAAAGCCCCCCCAAACAAACATGGAAATAAAAGCATAAATAAAGGGAAGAGAAAGCAATAGAAACTTCCTGGCCAGTGGCCTGCCATGAGGAGCAATGGGCAGTGCAGAGGAGTCTCCTTCTTGGGGCATCCATCATTTCCTGTAAGAAGTCCAGCCTGATAACAACTCGCACTCTGCCGAGGCTGGGCCATCAGGGTAGGAGTATTCAGGACACCAGCGCAGTGTCATGTACGGCAGCCTTTGGATGGGAAGATGAGAGCTCAGGAGGTGCCAAATGAATGAACAGTAGGATTCCAAATTACAAGTGCATGGTCCTTCAATGTGGTGCAACAGGTACAGGATCCAGAGACCTGTTCAGTAATATAATGTTTTTATTTTGTATATCAATAATTAATAGTAATGATTTATTTTCATTATTGAAGTAGAAATTAATCACTAATTATTTGAAAATCTACTTACAAAACTTTTTCATCTGTTTTAGCTATCTTATCTTTTTCTAACTCAGATTATGATAATTTCTTTTCCTTTCATATTGCAGATGAATGCATTTACAAATGAAGTTGAAAGAAAGAGGCAAAGTCAGAAAAATGCAGAAACTATTTTGCCTTCAGGAAAAAGGCAGCTCTTTTCTGTAGTCACAGATACTTTAAAGAAATTTTAATGAGAACGCAGCCATGTGTATGCATTTGCGCTCAATTTATTTTGGGACTAGTTGTATTTTGATGCCAGCTTTTACTGCATGCTGTGAGGAAGGAAGATGAAAGACTTGTACTACATTTTATACAAGTAACTGTTACCTATTCTCTCTTCAAAATATTCTGTGCATTTTAGTCTAGAGCCTTTGAAAGTATAAACTCAGCAGAACATTCATTCTAAGGCATTTAGTAAACATAAACAAGAAAATGTTTAATGTAACCTTTCTGGAGAGATGTTTTATAGGCTTTACACCATTTTGTGTGCAATTCTCATGGGTTTTTTTTTTTCATTTTTTGCTTCATTTTATTGAAAAACTAATGAGTGATCAATGGCTGGCAGGTGGATCAGTGTATTCTAAGTCTTTTTTCCTTCACTTCTGATACCAATATTACAGAGAAGAATGCATTTCAAGCTTTCAACTTAGTGAAGAGTAGGTGTGGGAGAGGGTTAAAAAAGTTTGAAGCCTGAACGGACTCTGAAATCCTTTGCCAAGCTTTGATCCCAACACATGCTGCTTTGGCTGTCACTACCTGTGCGACCATTGGTTTGTAGCACTCCTAATGACACTTTCACTTCCCACCACAAACAGAAACCAGGTACTCTGATCTTTGCTGCTGTTGTGTTCCACTGTGGATCTCTTCAGAGATCTGAAACTTGTATTCCTTCTATTATGTATTATAAGCCAATTCCTCTTCCCAGAAGTTGCCTGCAGCCACTGAATAAATGTTATTTGATTCAAATAAAGTTTCTATGCTAGATTACTGGATTTGTTTTCAAGAACTTTCTGAAAATAATTTGCATACTATTATTTTGCAGTTTTAGAATGGCTGTATTACCTACTGAATCTGTGGCTGGACAATTTTACTTCTATATTTCTCATTCATTTGTAGGAATCTTCCAGTACAGATTCATTCATCCTTGTATTTCCACATTTTTTTTTTCGGATTTCACTTTTCCTTCTACTGAGGATAAATTCACACAGTAATACTAAAGAAAAACCCTCCCAGGGTATTCCAAGCTTGATTCCATTCATTAGTACGTGGTACAGGCTTCTGGTTTAGAATATAATATTTTTCTCTTCAGAAGATAAAATGCTTCACTGACACTTAACTGTGTACATTAAAACTGAAAGCTTAGGACAAAGCAACTTTCAAAGGGCACACAAATAATATTTCTCTTTGTGCAATATCTATATGAGGATAAATTCTTGGAGCAAATTTATGCTTCAACTTAGTGGAAAATCAAGAGTTAAGCAGTTAAATAATAGGTAGAAAATTACAACCTGAAAACCTTCAAATGCAGGACTGAAATGCACCTGAAAAAAATAGGATGTCAATGTGGAGTGTGCTAAGATAACAAGTTAGGCCAGTAGACTGGGTAGCTAGCTGGAAACTATGTGAGGTCAGAAGGCCAGAACACAGCTCCTTGAGGACAGACCCATTGATTTTCACATCCTAATTTGTGTGCAGAAAGAAGTGCAGAGAGTTTTTGCAGTCGTGTCTCTGGAAGAACCATTATTAGAATAAGAGGCTGAAGAAAAGGAGATAAGGTTAAATACTTTGGTATCAATGGTAGAAGAGCTTACGGCTTTTGGGGATGGTCTGAAGATTTTAACACTTTAGGATGTGTGTATTGTAGCTTTAGCCATATAACATTTGTTTAAATGTTAAGAGGTGAGTAATGGCATGTTTTCTCTTTTTTTTCCCCTATTCTTCTCTGCCTGTGCTTACAATGATGAAAAAAATTCAATAGAAAACACAGTGTTACTCTTTGATTTGGCTTTGCATTAAAAGAGCAAACAGTAGACATACTTTAGCTCTACAGTCTAAACTTTAAAAAAATTAAAATGGTAAATAATGCTTAAAACAAAAATGCATTGGCACAAAGTCATAATTTAAGGTTGTAAATCTGATGCTTCTGATTGTCTTTCTTGCTATTAGTTAGCTGATCCATAGTATTGACATCTAAGTATTAAGCATTTCCAAGTAAAGATGAAAAGGCTTAAAACTTCCCTTTTTTTTGACTAGAGCTAAAAGTGGAAGAATACATGTATTAGGTCCAATCAGTTTCACTTAGAAGAAATGTCAATTCCCTTGAGGACTGAGGGATCCTGCAGAGAGACTTTGGCAAATTAATAAAAGGGGCATTCACAAACCATGTGAAATTTAACCAGGAGAAGTGGCAGATTCCACACCTGGGATGGGGTAACCTTGGTCTATAAATCAGGGAATAAGAGGAGGGAAAGCAGTGACATGGAAAGGGATCTGGGGCTCCTGGTCGACAGAAAGCAGAACATGAGTCAGCAGTGCCCTGGCAGCCAGGAGGGCCAACCCCGTCCTGGTGGGAATCAGACACAGCATTAGTCACACCAAGCAGCGTATATTCAGAAAATATTATTGTGTTTTTCAAGAGGATTTTTTGTGGCTAAACCAAGGTGCTTATCAAGAATTTCTGTTATAATTGTTCTTCTCTGCCAGAATTTCTCATCCACCTAGCATTCTTCACTCAAAAATTCTGTGGGATTTTTTGAGTTCTTTATGAGATCTGATAAAACAGAGAATCACAAGCATGCTTCAGAATAAGGGACACATTCAATAACAACAAAAAAAACCCAAATCTGAAGAAATTTAAATGTCCTCAAAAAAAAAAAAAAAAAAAATCACTTCCAATAAGCAAAAGTACCAGTATTCTAATAATTCCATTCTATTGGAATTACAATCTTCCTCTTATTGATTACAAAATCATTACATAACTGGCATATATATTGAGCTTGTATTTTGCCAGACTTACTGGAAATTTGTTATCATCTTATTACAAAAGTTCCATACCTTCTTGGTGCTTTCTCATAGGCAGCTGCTCACAGCACTGACTCCTTCACAGTACAGCCAATAAACTCCAGCTGCCCCACGCTTTTGTAGCACTCATCCTCATTGGACACAGCTGTGGCCTGTTAAGGGCAGGCCTGTTCCTAATCTTTGGTGATTAGTGCAGCTGCAACTCCTCAGAGGTGAGTTTACCTTTTGCACTATCTTTATTTTCTTACATTCTGTCCCCCCACAGAAATTCAAAACATATTCTTGCCAGAAAATTTTGAAGAAAAGGGTAAATATAGTTTAAGTTATGCTATGCATTTCATAATTTAAATTTTCATATGGCTATCTTCCGAGAGCAATACTATATTTTGCAAACACAAGACAGAAGAAGAAACACACACCAGAAAATATGTAAATTAAAATATTAGAAATATTTTTTTAAGAAGGCCTTTATATTCATGATGAAAGCAACTTTTTATGTGAAACACCTTTGAGACAACAATTAAAAGGGGACTAAAAGGGACTCCCAAGAGCAGTTGCAACATAGGTGAGTTGTAAGTTTTTTTAATGGACAGCTCCTACTTTATCATCATCATCATCATTAGTGTCATTATTTCTTGAAATAGTCATCAGGGTGCTCAAGTAACTGCAAACATGTAAAAGGTTTATATGCAAGTCTGCTCTGTCAGTAGGATTATGTTTAGCTTCATTAATATGAGATATTGAGTTCATTTTTACAGTGATGCAAACCCTGACACTTCCATTCCCTGAGCAGGGAATTATTTTTTGCAGCACGGAGAATTCATCCTGGTCTTTCAAAGTCTCCATTTCTGTAAAGGAGAAGAAAACAGCAAAAGGAAGACATATTCTATGAGGTCACTATTTTTTGTATTTGCTACCCCTTTACACTCAAAGTGCCCTTTTTTCTCAGTTTCTATGCATTTTGGAAAACTGAGCTAATTTTGATACCTATTTACTGCTATGAACTGCTTTAAGCATTGTTAAGCTTATGTTGCGTCCTGTGTTTGAGAAGTACCCTTAAATACACCTAAAAATCTGATGCAATTTTTAATGGGCTTTCCTTTGAAGTGTTACAAGAAATGAAAAGCCCTCTACAGATCTTAACATTCCATATAGTTTTTCATATTGAGCCTATGTGAGCTTGTTTAACTCTACATATCACATTCAGCTCAAAAACAATTCCATATTGTACCTGAGCATATTTGCTAACTGCCTGCATTGTTATAACATGCATATTATAGACCCACTCACTCCACTTGCATAGGGAAGCTCTGAGAACTTTTCTAATCCCTAGCATGTTTATTTGTGCTTGTGTGCAATTTTTAAAATTATTATTATGTATTTTTTCAATTAAAAAACACTGAATGCTGACAGCTTTGTTCTTGGACTTCAGGTACAGTCAGCATAGCGATCTCACCACTCTTTCTTCACTGCAGACCTAGATGAAGTGCTCATTCAGCCTTGTACAGAAAAACATTCTGCAAATGCAAGTAAACTTAACACAACTTATGCCCACTTTAAGCACACTACCGTAACAAAAGAGATGGAAACATGCTTAACTTTCAAGTGCCCTATACTGTAATAGTATTAAAATTCCACGGACCAAAGTTAGCTTTATTAAAAAATAAACTGCTAGCTAATGTATTTTTTTATTACTTACAGGAAGCTAAATGTCTGGGCTGCAATCCATGGCTTCAAAACTGTAGCCATAGCTAATGATTTTCTGCTAAATGACAGAGCTTGGACTGATGGTAGTATTTATTAAACTCCTCTGTCAAAATTCCCCCTTGGTCTTTTCTATTTTTGTTTGTTTACTTGCTCGCTTTGGGTTTTTTTCTGCTTTGTTTTGGTTTTGTACCCTGGTACAAAAGCTGTGATTTCTAACACAATATATACAGCTTAGTGAGCATGCAGGCAATTACCCATCAACTTGTGTTACTGATTTGTTGACAAAAATATCTTGACATTCTATGAAACTTCTATGAGAGCTTCTCTAAAAGTAATTTTTAATTCCTATAAAAATAAGCATTTATGTAGAATTCCTGGGAGATGACTTTTAGGTCTCTGCTGGGTCAGTGTTCCTCAGTCACTTGCTCAAAAACCAAGAGAAAACCAGAGTAGTGCACATCTTCTCTTCCATCAGTTGTTCCTGCCAAGAAGAAATTAGTGTCACAGCATATAAAATTGAGGTTTACAAACTGATGTGGGCTTTATATCACTCTCGCTGATTATGAACTTTGCATGCAAACAACAATAAAGTTTTGAAAAAAAAACTTAATTGTTTGCTTTTTTCTTATATTTCACATTGATCCAAACAGCATCCTCTACTAACACCAGAGGGGAAAGGGGGAAAGAGTAAATTCTGCTAAGAAAAGGGTAAATTCTGGTGAAAGTGAATTCAGACATTCAATAACCTACCACTAAAACATTTCTCTTGAAACTACTAAGAGCAAAGAAATTCTGTACCTTGAGGTGAGCACTATAAATACTGAGGAGGTGCTCCCTATGTCCATTTGTCTAGTCAGAATGTGGACTACCTTGCCTGAACTGTTTTCCAAAGTTAGATATATTTTGTACTGAACCAAGACAAAAAAAATATCTCATTTCCTCATGTTCAATAACTTGCATAGATGAGGAGTTTTTTTGTATATTTTGTATTTACTACTGTTTTAGAAGACAAATCCTCAGGCAAAATCTGAGTGATTTTATCCAAAGCTTGAGAAATTCACATTTTTTTACTCAATAAAATGCTAAGTCTTTTTATTCATTGAATTCAAAGGGGGCAGGATTCAATGAAACAACTTATTATTGATAATTTTTCAAAATATAGATGGGAAAAATTAGCAAAATTTTGGGTTCAAAGTCCTTTTTTAGCCCAAAGATTATCACTATATTTCCTCTTAGTTAGCCTGTTCTTTTGTCTCACAATCAAAAAGTGAAACCAACTAATAAAGTTAACTAAAAGAAATTATTCACAGAAAAACCAGCTACATTATGTTCCTTTGAACTGATGTAATCACAGAAAATGATATGTTTTGATATGATTCTTTATTTATTCCAATTAGATGTTACAAACCACACAGGATGAGAACACAAGCTGTGTAAAGCCATTCTTTAGAACATTCTTAAGGCTATTCTTAATTAATATAGGGGTAGGTGTATATATTAAATGTAAATATTCTATTTTAGTGGAACTTGATGTAAACATCTTGTCAGTGAAGATCCATATGCAAGATGCATAAAAATAGAGTTTCCCTTTCTGAAATAATGTCAAAATAAGACATCTTATAGGACACAATTCTTCGGTATTCCATATTGCCAGAGCAGTAAGAGTGGCAGGAGAAGTTACCTGAATGTCATGATTCCCATTTCAACCCAAGGCAAGAGTTATTAATCTGATCAGAACTGTCCTTTATCTCATCAGACCTTTGACAGAAGTCTTCATTTCCTTACACTTATCCATCTGTGGTTTACTTCACTCATTTGTGTGTATGCTATAACAATATGCCAGATAATGAATGAGCATTCTGCAGTTGTATGCAGCATTTGCATATAAATTTGATGACACCATTATAAATTATACAGTTTGCAAAGGTTTTGGGGTTTTTTTGCTTGTTTGGTTTGGGGTATTTTTGTGTTTTGTCTTGTGTGTGTGTTTCTTTTTTGTTTGGTTTTTTTTTGTTTGTTTGTTTTATTCTGTTCTGTGGACAAGTACTTTCTATGGTAATGACTTGAAAATTAGGTTAAATTAGCTGGTTTCTTTTAATGCTTCAGTCATATTGCTCACTGAAGCAGCACTGTGATATAATGGTTCTGCATTTATAGCTGGGAGCATACAAACTCATTTTCCAAGGTTATGTCTTATCTTTGCTTAGATGTTTCAGTTCTATTAAAAAAAAAATTCTATCAGGTAACATGAAATGATTTTGTTGTAATGTAGAAGACTTCATAACTCTATTTCACACCTTTCTTATATCTCATTATTACTATTCTTTGGTATTATGATTATGCTAAAAGGAGTATATGCTATGGGCATTTTCTAGGAAGGATAAGATTTAAAATGGTGAAAACTCCCAACGAAAATAAAACCAAAATAAACCCAGTCTTAGTTGCGAGGCATGAGCTTCAGAGACTGCTGGAGCAGGACTGAAGACCTGTTTAACAAAACAGGTTGCAGCCAGCTTTTCCAAGTATCTTCTGTAAAAGCAGAGAAAGAATTTACAGGCAATCAAGCATAAGAATTCAGCTGAAGATTTCATCTGAAAAGGCAAAGATTAAAAAAGGGACAAGGGCTGGAAAAATAAAAAGAAATGTTGTCATTTTTCTTGTAAGAACTTTATGTAGGCAAGAGGCAAACAGGGATAAATTCTGGGCAGCAGAAAATAAAAGGGACTCTTCATACAGGTTTTGGGTAGTTGAAAAGTTAGATACTGAGGGTGAACATAGAGATTATGCCCATTTACCAGTAGTCTGAACTCTCCCATGATGATGATATCTAAATCCCTAACTTATACATGGGGTATTTTTGTGTGTGCATACAACTACATCTAAATATTTATACATATTTTCTATTGCAGCAATGCTGAAAAAAAGTGAAGTTCAAACTTCAGAAACTTGGAATATTTGTTTCAGGGGAGACCTTCCCTTTCTCTACCAAAGGATTTGGATTTTTTAATTCCATTTCAGTTAAACAGATTGCATCATAAAATGGTTAGGGCTGCATTTTCACTATTTAATTTTACAAACCTTGTAGTTCTCTCTGCATATAGGTGGAAAACCCTAGTTTGAGAGAAAAGGCATTGAAAAAGGCACCAAAGCATTTTGCAGTGTGCGTTAATTCTTTATTAGTTCTTTACAGAAGCTCTGTCTTTTAAGAGCCAATAATGTTGGAGACCAATATGCAGTGTTACCATACTTGATGTTTTAAACTTTTATTAGTCTATTTTCCCTCATTTTCCTGGCTGTCTTTTTAATATTGTTATAACACTTGTCCTCTGTGTAGGAGAGATTGCTTTCTTTTGGATCTGTTTATCAGTTTTCACCAGTAAAAGGACTTTGGAGTAGTACAAAATTGCTTGTTTACACTTATCCAGCTGTAGCTACGCATTTTCCTTTTATGAGATTATTTGTGAAATAGCTTCCTGTCAGTAAAAAGAAAGAAAATGGCAAACAACATAAGAAGAACACGTCAGAAGATACCCTGAAGTGGAGAAATACAGTATAAGGAACAAAGTCTTAAGCCTCTTTTGGTAGCACTCAGATTACAGCTATTACAGGAGACAGAAACACACTTTAGAAGACAACAAAACAGCACCTTGCAGTTTCAAGATAAAAAATTTCCCTGTGAAGACCTTTCAAGGCTATATTGACAGTAGTCTAAGAAAATTCTCCAAATCAATTGGGGATGAAGAGAAATAGCCTGATGAATTGTGGGATGAGGAGAAATAACATGTTGCATTCTTGGAAGACATTCTTGACTGTTATGTTTCAAATAAAAAGACGCCTTAGGACAGATGCAGACAATTTACCTCTATAGATGCCATTCTTGTCACTAGGAAAAACTGAATGTAAGAACAAGCCTAAAACAATAGATGTATTGCAGGTAGGAAAAAAAATGAGGGAAAGAGAGAGAAAAGGAGGAAAAAGCAATACAGAAGAGTCTTAGTTCATGAGTGAAGCAAATTAATGTAATTTGAATGAACTGGAAATGATTTCACAACATAAAGTGAGAGATTGAAATACTTCAGTATCTTCTTTGGAAAGAGTACATGTTATTTGAGAAATAATTCAATAAAGACTGATTCAATTTACATACATAACTATAATGATGGTTGGCACTAAAACTTTCTTTAGTGATAGTGATTCTTTTTGGAAAGTATTTAAAAATTTAGAGTCCAAAGAAACAAAATTTGATGGTAAAAGACCTAGTTTGTAAGGCTGAAGGAAATAGAATTATAAAATTAATCTCAAGGTTTGTATCAAAAATCAAATTCTCAAAATAAATGTATCAAGAGTTTTTAAAATTTATTTCTTTTAAATGCTTCAGTCTGACTAATAGCTTTGGGATTTATATATTTAATCAATATTTACAGGTAACAGAAGTATAAATTAACAGAGTTGCAGACAAGGCAGTATATCAACAAATTAAAAAACATAAATCACCCTCTGAATAATATTTCCAAGTCTGTAAATCATATAATAAACCATTAATCTATGCCAAGGCTCCTCAGAAAGTATGACTATTTGAATTTATAGATTATCTTTGTCTTAACTTTTTCAAATGTTTAAGTGCAGATCTAACAATCAAAAAGGAGTTTCAAATTCTTCTTTCAACTGAATATGACTAATACATAGCAAGTCACAATTTTTCCAGTTCTCTTTTTGTTGATAATATAATATAATATAATCCAATATTATATTTCTTATTGATTTAATCAACTTTTTACTCAACAGTATCCAATTATTATCTTTAACATCTTCTAGAAATCTTCAGGATTGCTTATATTTCTTTCCAGGAAATGCTGTGGTGAAAAAGTTCTTCACGCGAATCAGGGCTTGTGGCCATCTTTGCTCTACCACTGCCTACTCCTTTCCTCCCCACTGCTTTGTTATTTCCACAGGTTGCACTCAGTCCCTTTGGCGAGGCAGCTCTTGGCACAATGTCTCTCTGTTTGTTTTGGGGAGAGTATGGTTAGTACATAGCAGTTTTTCTTGTCTGCTCCTTTCATTCTCATCACCTGTTCCAGCACAGACTTTTTTCATGCTGAAGTGCTTTGGGGAATATCTACCTGCTCAGGCATGGAGTCCTCCATGAGCTCTGTTGTGGATACCTGCTCCACTGTGGAGCATCTTTTCTTTGGACCATGGTGCTTGCTCCACTGTTCCCCCCCCCCCCGCTCCACTTTTTCTTCTGTTTTTTTTTTTTCCTCTGTTTTTTGTTTGTTCGCTTTTATTTTGTTTTGATTTGTTTGTTGATTTGGTTTGGTTTGGTTTTTGGTTTATTTTTTTGTTTTGTTTTGTTTTGTTTTTTGGGGGTTTTTTTAATTTGTTCTTTGATGTCCCTTCTTCTACTGTCTATCTGACTTAATTTTTCCTCTTTATTAAACACATACACCACCACTTTGGCCGCTGGTCTGAGCCTTGTCCCCTACTGTGTTGGTTGGAGCCAGCTGAAGCCGTCCATGTCTGGCACAGGGCAGCCCTGGCCACTGCTTAGAGAGGCCCCTGCATCTCCTGCTGCGAGTGCCTGGGCAGAGCAAAGTCTGACTGAAAAATGTCAAAATTGTGTCCGCCAGTCTCTTGGAGCTCAGGTAAAAGTTTTGGGCTCAACACTGATGAGTGAACTGAAATGGAAAAAAAAAATATACTGCTGGTCCTTCAGTCTTTTTTGCAAGGATGGCTTTTAAGAAATGCTGGCATTTGTCAGACAGACAAACTTAAAAATTAAAAATAAAAAATAATTTAAAAGGATTAAAAAGAAACCAACCAAACAATTAAAACTAAATAAAATTAAATACTTTTAATTTTTCTAAACACATAAGTTTCACAGATTTCTGAACCAAACTGAAAATAACTGTGTAAATACACATAAAACAAAATTATTATATATATACTGAGCAAATAACACAGTCTAGAAGAAATTTTGATAAATTCTGCACTGGACTGTACATTTGTCACTTTGAAATTCATCTTATGGACATATATGCCTTCTTCTCAGCATTGTGGGTTTTTTTATGTTTGCTTGAGAAGAAAGAAGCCTTGAGGAAAAATGTACAAACAGATTGCCTGATCAGCTGTGGAAACATAGAGGGGAGGAAAACAACATGCTGGTCCAGAGGCACAGAATTTGATAAAACCACTGTTCTTCCAACTCCAAATGCATTCCTTTGACTTTGAGTGCATCTCTCAGGCTTTTATGACATAGGTGTTTAATATTTTATGCGGGACATAGTGAAAAGAGAAATCTTCTATTAACCCATTATAAACCAATGGGTTATAATCATAAGAGGGAAGCAAAAACAGAAAAAAAATTACAAAGACATTTTTGTTCTTTTAGCCATATTTTTCTTTACATGATACAAAAACAGACTGACATGCTCTTGAAAACCTAGCAGCCATAAATTTCCCGAGTAAATGCAGAGGGAGAAAAATTATAGAACTTAAAGATGTCTGTTCTTTTTTAAAATATTTTTTTGGGAGAAAAATCCCAAAAAAGCCAAGAAGACCTTGTAGAGCATAAATTTGTTTCACTTGAAGGGACTTGCCTTGGTTTGAACTCTAGGGCAGAAGACAGACTCAGGGTGAAAATGAGACCAGCATTCCATACGACATGTACAAATTAATGAAAAAAAATTTCTAGGAATTCAGGATTTACAAACTCAGGTGTTTTTTGTTTTTTGGGGATTTTTTTCCCCAGAATCATAATTCCTTCAGTTTAGCTTTAGTATCTAAAGATATTCAGATATTCTTTAGATATTAAAAAATATTAAAAGAAAGAGAAAGAGAAACATTTTCCATATTTCTCTCTCTCTCTTTTTTTTTTTTTTTTTTTTATTTAACCAGATATGTTCTGTGTGATTTTGGTAAAGCGAAAAACTTTGTATTAAATATATGAAGGAAAGGAAATAAAATAAATCCTAGTAAAATAAAAATTTTCAGATCTGAGGATATAAATTCTATTGGCAGAATAAGAAATTACAAGAGTTGGGATTTGAAATTAACCTCCCAAATCACATTTTCCCCATTACTTTCAAGTCATCAGAAGTTCCAAGAAAAGCACAGTGAAGGGGGAAAACACTGAAAGCTTTGTATTGTTTTTATTACACCTGCATGGCATGTGACACAAAGTGTTCTAGGTGGTAGAATGCTGCCCTTACAGCACCTTCAAGTGTGTCTTTAACACTTCCTGTGTGCATACCCACCACATTTACTCTGTTATTGCACTACACAGATGTGCTCAGTAGCTAAATACAAAGTTTGGAACCCTGAACTTTTTTTCTCACTAGTCCAATTTTGATGTCTTTGTCCTTACTAGGCTTTCAGGTTGTTCACCTTCTTCTCCTTGGCTCGAGGGCTGCTCTGGCCGAACAATTTCATCACACATAAACATTCTCCTTGCCAGAGAATACAAGATACTCACAAGCACAGTAGTTTCAAAATGAGAGCATTGTATGGCTCCAATATGCCTTTTCAGAAATAGGATCAGACATAAACTAGCTTAAGCATCATTATAAACAAGTAATCTCCCTGTGCAGCAAATTTATGAAAAACGCCTAAGGTTGATATCTACATAGGTAGGACTAAATTAAGAATAATTAGATGGTTCATAGGAAAAGATAAAAGGGAAGTTGAGAGCAACACACAGGCAGGAACAAAAGAAAATTTTCTAAGGAAGATGTGTAAACAAACTTTAATTATCTGATGTTTCCTGTGGGCTAAGACCTAGTACTTGTGCTGTTACATGAACTTAGTTTTACATCTGTGGATTTCCAGGTTCATAGGAAAATGTCAGACCTGCACTGCAGGTCTGTAATACAAGTTACTGCTTCTCTAATACAAGTTATGTTAAATAATGTCTTTGAAAAAGGGCATTATTCATCATGATCCCAGTAGAAAGCCATTTAGACTTCTTAAGTTATCATTTATAATGCCATTTGTTAGAGCTAATGCTCTGCAGTAATACGGAAAGTCTTGTGTCCCTTTAGATGATGAAAGCCCCAGGCAGTGCAGCATCAAACAGGACTCCCTGTGCAGTACATCATGCTGACCCCTTCCATAACAGAGCTACACCCTTTTCAGTCATTCCAGTTACCACAGGATTTTCTTGCAAGGAAAAAACTCCTTTGTCCTCTCTACAGTTGAAAGAGAAATTATGTTCTCAAAATTTATAAATTATATATATTTTTATATATAATATATTATATATATTATATTAATTATATATACTTATATATTATGTTATATATATCATAAATTTTGTTCTCTTTCTTCACACTTAGATGAAGATAAGACCATGCAGGTGGCACAATCGCCAGTAACAAGAGGGAGCTGCCTGTTAGTTGCTCTGTTAGCTGGCTGAGGTTATGTGTGGAAACGTGATTTCTGCTGTACAACATAGAATTGGAACCCAGGTTGTTCAGCTCAGCACATCACATGCTTGGGCCTGCTCAGGTTTACTCTGCTGGGAATCACTACCTCCTAAAATACAATATTCTTCCACTCAGAACCCCTACCAGGATCAAGGAGAAGCAGAGTTCTGTTAACACCTTGATGGTCGGTCTCCACTTGTTGATATTCTTGATGAAGGCAAAGTATGAGTGTAAAAGAGAGAGGTGAATTTCTGTTGGTTCATCCTTGTCTTCCAACAGCAGTTTGATTTTTAGGCCAGAAGACTTTTTTTGGTCTGGCAAATTTATCAACTGCATCTGCTGCTAGACATTATTTGATTTGAAATCTGTAAGTTACAATCAGATTGCTAAAATGTTATTTTGTCCAG
The DNA here is from genome assembly GCF_027887145.1 of Ammospiza caudacuta. Classification (NCBI taxonomy): domain Eukaryota; kingdom Metazoa; phylum Chordata; class Aves; order Passeriformes; family Passerellidae; genus Ammospiza; species Ammospiza caudacuta. The sequence goes on from NC_080594.1 coordinate 74,146,695, forward strand.
AGAGGCAAAAGATATCTGATTTGTCAACCCAATGCAGTTAAACATTGTGACAAAATAAACCCCAAGATGATTTGCTCCTACAAACTGTATTTCTTGGGTACAGCAACCTTGAAATGACTGTTTTCAGTACTCAGAGAAGTAAGGAGAGGCATTAACAAAACCTCTACCCTGGACTTTCAGAGGACAGACTTTGGCCTATTCAGGACATTGACTCAGAAAGTCCCTTGGGAAGCAGCCTTTAAAAACAAAGAGGCCCAGGAAGGCTGGATATACTTTAAGAAAGAAATCTTGGAGGCACAGGAGCAGGCCATCCTGGTGTGCTGAAAAATGGACCTGGCTGATCGCGGAATTTTCATAGGAGCTCAGGGGAAAAGAGAGGTTATATCACTTCTGAAAAAAGGACCAGTATTTAAGGATGTCATTAGGTCATGCAGAAAGAAAATTAGAGAGGTGAAAGCTCAATTATAACTTAATCTGGCCACTTCTGTAAAGGATAATTATAGTCATGTAAGAGGAGGAAAAGGCTGAGGTACTTAGCACCTTCTTTGTCTCAGTCTTCAAGAGTAGGACTGGTTATCCTCAGGACAGCTAGTTTCCTGAGCTGGTGGACAGGGGTGGGGAGCAGAATGGATCCCCTGCAATCCAGGAGGAAGCAGTAAGTGACGTGCTCAGCCACTTTAATTCTCACAAGTGTGTAAGACCAGATGTGATTCATCCTAGAGTGATGGGGAAGTTAGTTGATGAACTTGTTAAGCCACTCTCCATCATTTATCATCAGTCCTGCCTAACTGGGGAGGTTCCAGGTGACTGACTGGACTGGGTTGTCCTGTGTGACACCTACCCATGAGAAGGATCAGAAGGAGGATCTGGGGAACCACAGGCTGGCCAGCATAGCCAGTGTGCCTGTTAAGATTATGGAACAGACCACCTTGATCATGATCACAGAGACCATAAAGGACAACCAAGGGATCAGGCCCAGCTAGCAAAGGTTTAGTAAGGGCTGGTCATGCCTGACCAACCTTACCTCCCTTTGTGACCAGATGACCTGCCTAGTAGAGAAGGGAAAGGCCATGGATTTCGTCTGTGTGGACTTCAGCAAACCTTTGTCACCGTCTCCCCCAGCACTGTTTTGGAAAAGCTGGCAGGCCGTGGCTTGGACAGGAGCACTCTGTGCTGGGTTAGGAACTGGCTGGATGGCTGGCCCAGAGGGTGGTGGTGAATGGTGCTGCATCCAGCTGGGGCCAGTTACCAGTGGTACCCCCAGGGATCAGTGTTGGGCCCAGCCCTGCTCAATATCGTTACTGATGATCTGAATGAGGAGATAGAGTCACCATTAGCAAATTCATGGATAACATTAAGTTGGGTCAGGGTGTTAATCTGCAAGTAGGAATGCCCTGAAGAGGGACTTGGACAGGCAGGATCAATTGGCCAAGATAAAACAGCATGAGGTTCAACAAGATCAAGTGCCGTGTCCTACATTTTGACCACAATAACCTTAGGCAGTGCCATGGGTTGGGGACAGAGAGGCTGGAAAGTGGCCCAGCAGAAATGGACCTGGGGATGCTGGTGGATAGCCAGCTGGACATGAGATAGGAATGTGTCCAGGTGGCCAAGACATTCAATGGTATCCTGGCTAGTATCAAGAATATGTGACCACAAGACCTGCAAAGACCTTTTTGCCCTGTGCTCAGCACTGGTTAGCCACACCTAAGTGCTGTGCTCAGTTTTGGGCCCCTCAATTCAAGAAGGACATTGAGGTGCTGAAGTTAATCCAGAGAAGAGCAACAAAGCTAGTGTAGGATCTGGAGCACAAATCCCATGAGGAGAGGCTGAGGGAGCTGAGGTTGTTTAGCCTGAAGAAAAATAGGCTCAGGGAAGACCTTATCAGTCGCTGCAATTACCTGAAAGGAGAGTGTAGCCAGCTGGGGGTTGGCCTCTTCTTCCAGGTAACGTGATAGAACTAGAGGACACAGTCTTAATCTTTGCCAGAGGAGGCTTAGGTTGGACATTAGGAAGAAATTCTTCACAGAAAGTGTGATTGGAATGAGCTACCCAGAGGTGGTGGAGTCACTGTCCCCAGTGGCATTTAAGGAAAGACTAGATGCAGCACTCAGTGTCATAGTGTGGTTGGAATGAGGGTGTTCAGCCATAGCTGGATCTGATGGTCTCACAGATCTTTTCCAGATAATTGATTCTGTGATTTCTTTTTACTAAGAAGATAACCTCTTCTCTTGGCCACTTCGTCATAGTCTTGCAATTGCAAATTTAGCTGTTTAAGGGACAGGTAGAACATATAATTAGGAAATCAATTGTTGAATTACAGTCAGTTGAAAATAGAGTTGATTGAAAATGCATTGCTTGTATGCAGAAAAATATGGATTAAAATGGAAAATTCCTACTTAACAAATAGTGGTTTACATAAATACTATATATAAAGGTACAATATTTCTATAAGTTCTTCCTATCATGTCTATTTTATCTATTCAGTTTATAGGTTCAACCTTAGATATAGTAATCATAACTCATGTGTTTTCTTGAGGAGTTAACCTACGGCTACCATCAAATTTTATGTTCCCCTTTTTTTATAAAGGATAGTTGACATGTTCTTCTTGGACAGAACTTTCACTTGACTGTATAATATATGTTTCATTGAATAACCACTTTCTAATTATGCAATTCCTTGTCAGTAAGCTGCCCTCCTTGTTATTTGTTACTTTACTGATGTAAAGTAGCAAATAACAAGGACCTTTTTTCTTCTAAGAAAATGGTGAGAGAGCAGTGACTGTTCAGCCTGTAGAAATAAAGGCTCAGGGGGAATATGACCAATGTTGATAAATACCTGAGGGGAGTGTGAAAAGAAAATAAAGACAACTTTTTTTCCTTTTTTTTTTCCCCAGTGGATGAACACAACCTGAGATGCAGCAAGATCCTTCTGAACAACGTGAAACACTTGTTTACTCTCAGGGTGACTGAGAAGGCTTCCTGCAGGACCTGTGAACATATGGAGAGAGGAGCCCATGCAGGAGCAGATATCCTGATAGGACTTGTGAGCCCATGGGAGATTCACACTAGCACAATCTGTTTCTAAAGGACTGTATCCCTAGGAAATGGATCAGACAACCACAAAACATCTTGAAAGGACTCACAAGGATCACTGATGCCAACCCTGCATGGAATAATAACACATTGTGCCCGAGAGCATTGTCCAAATGCTTCTTGAACTCTGGCAGGCTTGGTGATGTGATGACTTCCCTGGGTTCCAGTGCTCAGCCACCCTCTGGGGGAGTAACCTACTTCTTATATTGAACCTAAATGTTCCCTGACACGGTTTCATGCCGTTCCCACAGGTCCTATCAGTGGTCACCAGAGAGAATGGATCAGTGCCTGCCCATTATTATTCCCTTTGCAAGGAAGCCTAGACCATGATGAGCCCTGCTACTGTGAGAAAGACTTTGAAGCATTGCTGGTGTGAGTCCAGAGAAGGGCAGCAAAGCTGGTGAAGGGGCTGGAGCACACATCTCATGTGGAGCTGCAGAGGGAGCTGGGGGAGTTGTTTGCTTGGAGAAAGAGGCTCAGGGGAGACCTTACAGCTCTCTACCTTCTGATATGTTGTTGTGTTCATTTATTGTCCTTTAACATTTGCTAAAATTTCAGCTTTACTCTTGACATAGTGAAACATGGAAGTATTAAGAGAATCTGATCTAAGATCTTAACTAAATGACATTTTAGGTTGACAGAAGACATCATATCTGCTGAACTGTAATAAACAAACAACAATAAACAGTCTTGATTGGAAACCATGTGTCTCAAGATATATGCCATAGGGGTTATGAAAAAATCAAGGGTTTAGGCTCTTTCTCAATTGTTGCTTAAAATTTTCTGTTCAAAGTAATTTTTAAGTCAATATACTTTAAAAGTATTCTTGATTTTGGTGGGGAAAAAACCCCAAACCTAAAAAAACCCAGCAAAAACTCCCCAAACCACACACTTTTCCTCAATAATACTAACAATAATAAAGAATTACTACCTTTAGTTCAGAAAAAACCCAAAACTGTTTTCAAATTTTACATTACTAAGCTTTATGTTAAAATAGATATTGCATTTTAATAGCTATATTTTTGAAATCTCATCAAGTACTTGTAATTTAAAAGGTAGACTGCAGTAGCATTCCCTAGTGATACTGACTGATGAAGGCTGCTATATTGCAGGAAAGTGTTTTCCAAAAGGAAAATTTCCTAGTGTCTTGCTTTTAAAGAAAATGAAAGGGCTATTTTATAGTATTAGAGGAAAAAAAAACATCCAACTGTACCTTGGGCAACAATGAATATAGCAAACCATAAAGTATTCACTGAGCTTTTCTGTACTAACAAGGAAAAAATTGTTATATCTTCAGGGTGTTATTATGACACTCTGAAATTCTTTCAACAGAATATGAAGTCCATTATAGAAGGAATTAAATTTAAGTTTTACATGTATGAATGATAAATGCAGAGAACTTTGCCTATAGTGAAAATTTTAAACTTCCTAGAGCAAACAAGCTACCATATAGTTTATCTTTCTTTTAAGAAGCTAGAAGTTGCAATGCACAATGAAATATTTTATACATTCAGAATGTATTCCAGATTTGCTGTTGTGTTTTTTGTTTATTTGTTTGTTTGTTTTACAAAGATGCAAATCAAACCAAAGCAAACAAGAAAGTAATCTAGTAACTTCATTGTTTTATTTACCAATTCATTCTGTATATTTACTTCAGTGAAAAAAGGAAGTGTAGTGAAATTTTCCAAATTTGTGTAAAGTCATATTTCATATATTTTACACTGCCTTTGTTGCTACACTTGTAAGTAACTCAAAGATGTCTGGGACCTTTCACCTCAGTGTTTTAATAGAACAACTTCTTAGGAACTAAAATAACTGCCTTCTCTCTAGCTGTTTGTTTTCTCCAGCAGTAAGTAAAATATTCCATCTAGTTTAAACACATAAGCTTTATATATCAGTAAAAGTGACATTTCCTATATTCTTTTTTTATCACAATTTTATGTATGTTTCATTTTTTTAAATTAATTATAGTTTTTGAGGGGATGCTGTAGACATATCCTTCCACCTTCAAATTTTCTGAAAGACATTGAGGGGAAAATAATACTGTATTAGTGAAGGGCATTTCTGTTTTATAAAATTCCTGTTGGAATTTTATGATGATGGAAATGACACTTTTCAGCCCCTGGAAACTGCGATTACCTAAAAATTTGACTTCATTTTTTAAACTCTCATGAGTGTAGGTTACTACTGAACACATTTTAGAGATGAATGAATTAGCTACAAATAGATTAACAGTTTGTGGAAAACTATGTAAAGAGTAAGAGCCAATTTGAGATTAGATTTCTTCTATAACCCAGGTCACCATTTAAAATTAATGGAAAACAAATTATGAATTATGGACAAAGAAGACACCACCAAAATAAGCACATTGCTATCCTTCTTGGTGAAGACTCTATGAATGTGAGAGTTTATGTTTAATTATGATGAAATCAAGCATGTCTTGATTTCTGATGTGATGTGCCTTGGCACATGACAAATGCAAATCCAAGTATAGGATGTAAAAGAATATTCACATTTTGAATGGCCCCACAACAGACTCATTCATTAAGATACTCCTTTTTGATACCAGAAGTCTACTCTAGACACAAAGGTTACAATGTATCAAATATTACATTTAAAATAAATAATTTTTTTTTATATTAATTTTTATATTTTCTTTGTCCCTTTAAAGATTTTAATTCTAAAAAATACTTGAGGAGATTAAGAAGCAGCAATATATACCTTACATAATTAAGACTAACATTATTTTAGTATGCATTGTTGCCTAGAAAATTCAGTAACATAACAGTAAATGAAAAGCAAAACAAACCCTATGACAAATGCTTCCATATCCTCCAAGAAAAATATTCACATTTCATGACAGTAATTTTTTCTCTTATGACCACTTAATGGATATTCTAAGACCAAAATTGAAAAGAACACATTATTTGTTTTAGAAACAGCACTTAAATTTGAAAAGAAAAACTAAAACAGTCTTTAGATCAGAAGGCATGTTGTCTTTTATGTTTCAAGTAGAGCCTATAATCTTGCTAAGTTTGTAAATGAAGTTTCAGATAACACAACTGAGATTGTCCAATTTCTGTGGACTGAAAAGCGCCATAAATAACTATTAGGTAACATAGCATATTACTCTTTGAATAATTACTATTTCTCGCATATTGAATAAGATTCTTATGTAATGGATAATATGTATTGATTATATCATACAGATTATGACATCAACCTATTTCCCTTTTTACAGCTGTCCAATTAATGCTTGGATCTGCTAAGGGCTAGATCCTAAGATTTTTGACAATTGACTTTACAATTCAGGTTTCATCTGTTATACTTGTCCACCACCTTGAACTCCAGACTGTATCATTAAATACTTGTGATACCTATTATCATGTAGATAAGCGTAAATAATAAGTGGCAGAGATACCTATTATCATAGGTAGATAAGCGTAAATAATAAGTGGCAGAGAAGCAGTGGGTCAAGTTCTTCCTATTATCTTTCAAGTATCTTTCTGTTATCAATGTCAAGTTTTTCTGCCAAACTGTACTTAAAGACCTAATTTATTAATAATCATTAATCTTTGACCCTAAGGACATATATTTAACTTCAGTGGACCTTATTTGAAGACTTGGATATTTTATCTGCAAGTTTTGTAATTTACTCAAATGCAGACAGCAGATATTGTTGTTCAAAATTCATTATTCTTGCCTAGTTTACCTTCTTTTTCAAGAAATCAGTTCTCAATTTTATTCCCTTTTCCAAACAGTTTAGTCAAACTTGTGTCTTATTTTGATTCCTGAGTTTCTTTCTTCTCACAAACTGGATTGTATGAACTGTTAAAATGTGCTCAACAATACTGTTTGAATAAATACAGAAGACAGTTCAATTCAGTCTTCTGTTATCATTTGTCTTCTGAAAAAAACCTTAGTTCTTTTGGTGGACATCTACTGCATGCTGTGCATATCCCATCCTGAATCATCCTTCTTGCCCTTTGCAAAACTCTTGGGTTTTTGGTTGGGTTTTTAGTGAGTTTTTGGGGTTTTTTTTTGTTTGCTGTTATTGTTGTTTTTATATCTGGGGCCAATGGCTGTTTCAGGCCCTAGCACTGGGCTAAAATGAGTTTCAGGCCTTGCTCAAAATCACTAAGTCCTCAAAATATCCTCAGCAAGACACCAAAGACAGCAAAGATACTCCAAGATGGCATAAGAGTTTTCTCTCTTTTAGATTGACAATAGCAGTGCTCTCTCCTCATGTCATGGAATGTGGATTTACAGAGCTCTTGCCAACTTCTGACACATTACTGCTTCCCTACCTTTGTTTCCATCATCTTCTCTTTTATATCTGAAAGAACACCTCTGTTGTCAGCATATTTCTTTCCCATTTGTTTTGTGCTATCTACTTTTCTTTTCCATGACTTTCTAGATTAGAATTAATGAGCTTTCCTGTACTGTTAAAAAAACCTTTTGTCATGGAAAGAGCTCAGATATTAAAGTCTGATTTTGCCCATCTTTTGTTATTAGCTTTCCTGCCTCATTCTGCATAGACTGGTGCAAACAGGTGTTTCTATGATCTTGTATGCAGAGTCCAAGGAATATCTTATTTCATGAACTACTACCAAAATGTTGCATGAATGAAACTGAGCTATACTTTAACTGACTATTGCCAGAAAACCATTGAAATCTTGAAAAAAACACTATGTTGTCACACTTCAGGACCTGCTTTATATACCTTCAGCATTATGATAAAAGAATGACACCTGGCTGCATTATAAAATACTCTTTTACCTGTTTTCATTTGTTTCTTCACTATCTAATGAAATATTTTTGAAAAACAGTATTTTTTGTCTTAGCAACCATAGAGAAATATGTAATCTTAAAGGAGAAACAAGGTCAAGCACTCCATGTGTTAGTATGTGACTAGCAGTGTGGGCACAAGAAAACCCATAATCTCATGCTCTTGAGATTGGTGATGTCCTCACTGTAGGAATCATATTTGTATTTGAATGTAAAAATGCATTTCCTTTGCACAGAAGATGAACAGCATCACTACTCATTTTTCTCCAATCTTTGGTATCTCAGCGCAATAAAAATTTTCACCCAATTTTCTCACTTGTTTTTTTTTTTCAATTTCATCAATTTCTTTTCATGTTTATTTGAATGGGAACAAATGTGAGACATTAATTTAGTTCCATCATATTTGCTGTAGCTTCTGTTCTGCTAGGATTATTTGCTTGTTCTTCATTTTGGAAAGTTTTCTTTTTGCACAGTGGCTGTTAAGACCAGTTCACATACACAGGGATTTACAGAGTCTGCAGCTGATGGCACATGCCCACTCTAATGGTGAAAGCTACTTCTGTGGAAAAATCAATGAGGACAGAGAGAGGAAAGAGAAAAAGAGGGCATTCCCCCTTTACCAAGCCAATATCACTTCCCAGGCAAGTTATCTCCTACTGGATATTCTCTCCAGTGGAGAAGCTGTTCCTGCGCAACATATTTCACACAGTAGCTACCATATTGATTTTATCAGAACATGCCCTTACTTGCTATAGTTATTCCTGCTTAAAATTTTGCTACTGGATCCTCTAATATTGACAAATATCTACAACCAAAGGGCAGAAAGAGAGCAGAGTTGATACTCATGCTGGTGCCAATCACTTTCCAACAGAAACTATCGCTAAAAAAAATACTGTGGCTCGTGGGTTCAAGTCAGTGAAAAAAAGCTGCATGAAGGCACCAATGTGTGAACATAATAAAAAAAAATACTGCCATATACTGGAAAACAGCCATAGCAACTTTCTGAATAGTGAGGAGTAAACAGACTCCAGAGTTGCATGCAAAAAGCCCTTGACATTATTCAATTCAGGTATGTAAAATGCAGTGTATAATTTCTCTCTTACTACTCATTAAGTTAATCAGGGTGTTTTAAACTTATCTTTTAGATGATACATTATCTTAAGCAGAGGCCTACACATTATTGGCATAATGAAATTTCTAGATGTTTAAGCAAATTCCATATTTAACTATAGCTTATTTTAGTAAGTTTTATTTGCAGAATGATAAGAGAGTATTACAGTAAGCAAATACACAAGTAGACAAAGTATTATACATGGATTAGAGAAATTAGTAATTCTGAGAGAATCTGGGAGAAAGAGCAATCTGGGAAGTTTTGAAGTTTTCCATTGTAAATGGCAATGTATCACAATAAAGTTGCACTCAAGAATGAAGTTGGCTAAGAGATTGTGATAAATAATAGAGTAATATGAGTTCTGCTAAAAATAAATGGAGAGACAATGTGATTTTCGAATACACACACAAAAAAAAAGAAACCTACAAAGAAATAAACATATGAGAAATAACTGGCAGGTTCTTTAACTTATACATTTATCCTATCTCTGATTCCACTTCTATATTTCACAAGGAAATAATGATGGGAAAATGTAATGATTGTAAAAGTTCAGAAATATTACAGATTTATGAAAAAAAGATTAGAAGTTCAATCATTTTAGTGAAAAGACAATAAAGAAATAGAATTACTTAATTTCAGAAAATAAAAAAAATTGCTTGAAGAGTATTTTTGCAAAATATGACAGGTAAGGGCTGAAAAGGGTCAAAAAAGATATTTGTGTCGTTCAACACACAAAATCCTGTGCAACAATTTCAGATAGCTTAAAACACAGAAACACATTACCTTGTATGAAAATTCCCATCTATAACAGCTTTAGTCAGATGCAATACATTGGTGTATTTGAAACAAGAATTAATTCTCAGAAGCTGATATGCATAAGATCAAAACTTGATGACTTAAAAATCTCATTCAGTCTTACTCGATGTGTTACTTCATACCGAAAATGATTAGTTCCTTATGTGATGACTTTGCTCAGAGTGAAAATATTTGTAAGGAATGTGTGGGAGGAAATTCTGGGGATGAATTTTTATTGCCTGATATGTTTGACCCATGCAAGTATGTTCTAGGGGGTTTTTTATAAGTACATAAATAAGTAAAGTATTGCCTAAGGGAAAAATGGACTAATATTGTTTTACTGTTTGGTTTTTATGATAGCATTAGACTCTAGAATTTTACATACTCCTTATATATATCCAGTGTACTCAAACTGAAAAGTAACTTAGAATGCTGTGAGAATAAAATTATTTTTTAAAAATATGAGGTAATCTGGTGCTTGATAGAAGGGGTGGCAGGGGGAAATCACCATAAGGATAATTAAATCCCAAACCTTGAATGAACAAATGTCACGAGAAAGATGGCCTGAATTCAGTGCCCATGTTCTGAGTAGGACTTTGGAGTTTTTTACTTCCCAATTGTAATTTTTCTGACATTTCACTCATTTTATCAGAAGTGGCAAACAGAAATGAAAGTAATTTTTGAGGTTTTTTAATGAAGATTAATACATTTCTGTTTGTTACTGACCATGCTAAGTAAATTTGAATTCAATCAAGATGTAGAAAATACTACATGCAGTGATTTTTTCTTATATCTCTGTATAGCTGGCTTTTCTATAACTACCTTCCATGTAGACACTCTAGATAGATAAATAAAATAATATTGAATTTATTTAATGAGAAATCTTTAAATAAAATTTGATATATGAGTACAAAGAGGCATTAGATATGACATGTTTTAACAATCCATTAAATTTCAGAATGATCCTTCCCAAAGTAACATTTTCAAAACTTCATATGAAGAGAAATACAGGAAACTTTTTCATGTTGTACAAGTGGAAAAATACACCAAAATTAACATTCTGAAATGTGAAAGTGATGTCAAAAACCCTGTATCTTCTGCCCTGTGTTTAGATGAGATTTTGACAGTTTCAGAACTGAATGAAATAGTATAAGAAACCTACTACTCTAAATGCATAAATTTTCTTATACATGTGTGTAGATGCATCAATGGCTGATTCTATTTTCAATTTTGCATACTGTTTTCTGAACAGTTTTTTGCATACTGTTTTCTGAATAGTTTTTCATTGTCTTTTCACTTGGTCTCTGTAGAAAAACCATGTCTTATTTTTGTCCTATAACAGGTTTTCTCCAAGTGTAATTTTTAGAGTGACAGGTCCTCAAATAAATGCCTTGACAAGTACTTTAGTATTCTGCTTTCAGAAATGAAGGGATTTTTAAGATATGCTTTTTGCACCACTATCTTAAGAGCATTAAAAAGTAGTGTTGTAGCTAAGTCTTCAAAAGTATGCATGTGAATATGAACACTCCTCTGTTATCTGTAGCAGGGACCAGAAACTTTGTGGCGGTAGAACAGACAGTGTGCCAAATTTTCATTCCTAAAGCCCCTAATCTCAGATATATGTATTTTTATACCATTAGAAAAATGGTTGTACATTTTGCCCCAGGTCAAACAACAGCTGTGAAATAATTAAGCAAAATTTAGAAGCTAGCATAAGGCAATGGCCATTTTCATTGGGTTTTTTGATGAAAACCAATTTTGGAAAGGCAGGAGAGTTGAATAGCATGGATAAAGGTCATTTTAAGTCACCTGGTCCCTGCATGATGAAACAGTTCACTGTAGTCCTGTAGATCCTGGCTTTTTCTGTAACAGAGAACAATACCCAGGACTGGGCAAGTTAGTTAAAAATACATAATTTTGTTATGAATTAATTTTTACCCTTAGACAGCTATAAATTTTGTCTCCTGACCAGCTTGAAATCAAGTAGCAAACTGAGCAAGGCTTGCTTATAAGCCTCACATATCTAGGGAAAGAATAGATACTGTCCTCAGGCTTCTGTGACCAGAACTTACTATGTATTTTTTTCTATTCTTCCATTAAATATATGAAAATGGGTAGCCACCATAGAAGATTTCTTCTAAATCACTGTTGAAATTTTGTGATGAAGAAGGAAGACTTGATGCAAACAGGACCAAAGGAAGGTTTATAGGGGCTTACATTTGGTACATAGAAACATGCAACAGAATCAAAATTTTTCACTGCAAAACCATGGGGGGATGGAATGTAAGAGATTAGAGACAGTGCAGAAGGCAATTTCACCCCCGAGGAGTTGTAGCTGTACTAATGACCAAGGATTAAGAACAGGTCTGCCCCTAATAGGCCACAGATATGTCCAATAAAGAAAAGAGTGGGTTAGCTGCTGAGAAGAGAGCTGGAGGTGTTAGCTGTGCTGTGAAGAGGAAACAATCAGTGCTGCAAGGAGTTGCCCTGAGCAATCACCAAGAAGATATAGAAGTTTTGCAATAAGATAACAACATAAAACCAGTTTTGAAGATGAAGGTATCAGGAAATATTTGTATTCTCTTGAATTTAAACTATCAATCCAAGATTTGTAGCTTCCTAAAAAAATCTAGAATGTGTAAGATATTCCTAGAGCAAGCTGGGAGCATTGAGCATCAAACTGTTGAAAGTTACATATATTAGAGACATTATCTTGTCTACATTTGTCTGTATTATGATCAAGTTCTGGTATCTTCTTGTCTTGGTAATGACACTTTTCTTCTGGGTAACTGCTCAAATGTGTGTGTGTTGGTGGCTATTTCATTACTCACTGAGTGTTTTCAAATTTAGTACTCTTTCTTGCTCCTAATTGAAGATATTTTACTTTTCAGATTAAATTTGACTTTTTTGCCATTTGTTCTGTTTTCCTTTTAGAATGTTGTTCTTACCAGTCAGTGGTTCCCAGCTATCTAAAGTTGTGTTCATTTGTAAAGATCACTATCTGAAATCCTGGCACTATTTTATCTTGAAGAATGCTTAATAATTTCAACTGTTCCGAAAGTTAAGTTTATTTGTCCTTTTCTTGACAGCAAATATCTCCTGAACTTTTAATCCATTTAAAATTTGCATTTCTAATCTTCATGATCAGGTTTCTTGGATTGATTGTGGAGCTGAGATGAAATTATCTTGCTGTGATTCATGACAAATCTTTAACATATTTTATTTGGGTAACCTTTGTTCAAATTAAATTCAAGACTTTCAAAGAGGCAACTCTAAACTGCAGAATTCAAATACAAGCCAAAACCATATACGTTTATTTTTTAAGAAGATATATGGTTCACTGAAGGGTATGAAGACCCCAGAGTAACCAGGACAGCATGTCAGCTTTGCACAATCTCTTTACTATGGGTCCAGGATGGCTCAACAACTGGAAATAAAGCTTCCCCCTTTACACTAAGGCAGGAGTATTCACCCCTTGAATGTCTTGTTGTCTTTGTTTCTCTTTAAGGCAATAATTTGACACCTTTTATGTTACCTCTGCTACCAGTCTATGAGCTGTTGCCATCCAGCATAGGTTTTAATGATTCTCTCCAGAATGCAAAATAAATTCAAAGTCAAGTTTACTAGAATATTTTCAGCTAATTATTTTACTGTCCTTTTGGCATTCCATGCTGCTATTTCAGAAGGAAATTGAAAATATGGATGAATAAAATAATAACCCCCTCTGGAAATAAAAAATTAGTATCAGTATCATTTTATTATCCATGTAATGGAGGTGAATCTTCTCTGTAGGATAGCATAGTAGCCTGCCTCATGTTACAAAAAAGATTCTATATTGCCAGGAAGATTGACAAAAAAAAAAAGGTAATCAATGCTGGCTTAGACCAACATGTCAGTATAAACCTGCCTATTTCCTCACAAGACTTCCTACAGTCTGGAAAAGAGTGAGGTCAGCCAAGCAGTTAAAATCTGGTGGAAAGTTCCCTTGAGTGGTTATACACAGATCTTTGTGTATTGCTTTGGGTTTTTAATGATTGATGGACATGGCTGCTGTTTGAGTCCTTATTTGGCTTCAGAAGTTCTTTACATAAATGAATAAATGGGACTTTCTTAGCAGTGGGTTTCTCTGTTTCTGTGTCAAAGTTACTATGCTTTGATAAATTATGTTGCTATTTGCCTTCACATACCTGAAAAGATCATGACCACTTCTATGTGTTTAGAATACTAAAAAAGACTTTAAAAGGCAGATACAGCAGTGTGTCCTGTATATCACAATATTGAGAAAAAAAGCCTAGAATGGAAGTAATTTTAACCTGGACAGATTATTTTTGGCTGCATTAGCACTGTGTTGATAGAAAAAGGCTCAGATGCGCTAAAAGAAGTGATTTTGATTTCTGCCTAAAACAGGTGGATCATCAAAAAATAGTTAATCATACCCAAGCTAGAAATTCAGAACATAAAATATATTTTCTGTATTACATCTGCTTTGTGGTGTGATGACATAATTGCTTAAGCACAGGTAAATTTATGGACGTCATATCTAATTCCATTGGTCAGGAGTGTAAATGGAGTATATGAGCAAGTATGTATTAAATTAGGACTTGTCAGAAGGTCAAAGACAAATGTTAAAATTTAAATATATTTTTGATATATTTTCATTTTTCTAAATAATTCTCCCAAAGTAAAAAAAAAAGTTCATAGTAAACATTTGATCTTTTTGTGTAACTTATGATTTACACCAATTAGTTACAGTCCCAAAAATAGCAAGACACTTTTTTTTTTCCTAATTTGATATTGAATAATTCTGTTAGACAGAAGAAAATACAAAAAAATCTCATCTGTTACAGAAACAAGTAGTGCCGGGCCTCACTGGAGGTGTTTAGAATGTTTATAGATTATTTTTCCTTTGTAAGGTAAATATTATTCTCTTTCAAGTCAGGAGATTAATAAATAAATAAATAATGACCTATCCTGTGGAAATGAGTTATTGCCCAGAAAATATCTTCAGGACAAATCTCACAGTACTGTGGATATCTGAAATGGTAGTCTGAAACAGCTTGCAAGTTACATTTTTTGAAAAGTTATAGAATTTTTGGGGTGGGGTTAAATTGGCATTTTTCAAGCAAATAATGATTTAAGTCAAGATTTAAATTAAGCTCTTATTTTCCTAAAGAGATATATTGTGTTCCTATATATTTTGGGCTTTTTATACTTCTAGATTCGTATAATCTAGACTGGAGTAAAGTGCAAAGGCATACAGATCATAAGGTGGCAAGAATTTTATTAGCAGTTGAAGAAGGACACCTGTATCACTTATTTTTATCCAAAAATTTGTTAAGGGAACTACCTGGTTTTGATTTTTTGTGTGGGTATCCCTTAGTTTCATTTAATCCAATATATGTTATTTCATGTTGGAAGTGACATAATGGTGGTATAGACAAGCTATTGGAAAACTGGGCTCATATATCAATACTGTTTTATACCATCTTGAGATTTACTATGCCTAATTTAATTCACATTATGATGAAAAGAAAGGGTTTGAATCTGAAGATAAGTGGATGATTTAGGTACAGTTATATATCTGCTGTTCATTTTATGCATGCCTAGTCATAATACTGATATACATTATTTATGTGCATCTTCAGAGGCATTTTTTTTCCTGTTCCAGGAACAAAATCAAGAATACTGTCAGCCTTATACAGCCTGACTAAGTTAGTATTAATCAGAGTGCCCACATTCCAAGATTTGTCATTTTTTTGTCTTTTACTTTAAAACAAATAAGTTATGTTTGCACTGCAATTTTATGAGAGCATTCAATATAGTTTTTTCAGGGATTTATCTATGTAAAACAAAGAGTCTTGGCATCAAAGCAAGATGAGTTCTTTCCTTTTTTGGGAATGTGATTGATTCTGTTTTGTTGGGGACTTTTTTTGGCTATTTTTTGTTTTGTTTTGTTTAAAATTAGTCCTAATGAGACTGTTCTGTATAGAAACAGAAATATATTGAATTTTAAGTGATTTCCCAGATAGAAATACATTATTATGATGGGTTTTCGCTGTTCATCAAGCAAATCCTTGGTGATATCTAATTACCTTGGACTGTGATTCCAACTGGTAGGTAAAAGCTTAAAACTTAGAAAATGCACATTTATATTCTCACATTGTAATTTATATTCTCTCTTCTTTGTTTCCATGTTTTTTCCTTGGCTGTGTAGCTTTTGTACTCCAACCTGAGGGCTCGAGTGTCCCCTCAGAAGATGTCAAATTCAAACTTTTCTGGCCAAGGTTAGAACTGATGCTCAGTTTCCACTCTACTTCAGGCATTAGGCTGTTATTTAATGTGAACCCCCTCTCTCTCTGGCTGTCATTCTGCATGACAATGGCCGTGGGGTTGCTGTGTTTTTCTTGTATGGATGATATATGCGTGTCAGATGTCTTTGAAAAATCACATCAGCTTGAGCCTGTCAGTACAGTGCCTGCCTGATTTGAAAATGTCCAAACAGCCGGAGGTTTCTAAAAAGGCTTGAAAGCTTAGATCTGTCAGCTGGGTGCTAAACATGGCTCTGAAAAACTACAAAATCTAGAGTATGAGGTTAAAAAAAATATCTACAACTCCTTACATTTCTTAGCAGTCATTTTCTGGAATCACAATCTTGTATTTAGGTGCTAAAATTCTAGTTAAACTGTACTTTATGCAGCAAGGATTTGTAGATTTTTTTGGGGGGTGGGTGCTGTTTATGGTTTTGATATGTTGCTTTTATTTTCCACTTATTGGGCTGGTATTACTGACTACTGTTACTTTTTGTTACACTAATGAAAATTTAACTAAGATGACAAGGAAAATTAGAAATGCTACACTGAATTATTGAATAACCATGTATTTATGATGTTCAGTATGTATTAATATCCTGGAAAGTGAATATAAATATTTCTTAATAAGTTTTCTGCAATATTCATAATTTCAAAGTCAGTTGTAGTCATTACAATGTCTAATATTCTTTGCAAATACACAGGCACATATATATATATATATATATATATATATATATATATATATATATATATATATATATATTAAACCCTTCCCTTGTTAATTGCAATTTTAATTTGAAAAGTTGACTTTGAGGATTAAGATATTCAATTATAAGTTCCATCTTTTAAAGTCAGCCTTTTTATTGTATGTTTGGCTATTCAAATTTTTATTCTCAGCTAAATTATAAAATAAGGTTATCTGCTTTGATGAAAAACTTTGAAATGTATTTAACATTTACTGCCACTGACACTAAACGTTATTCCAGAATTTGCACTTTGTATTTCTATGTTCATATAATGGGACTGTAAAGACTACAGTCTAAAAAGACTTTGGTACCATTTCAACAGACCCGTTTTTGTTTGAATCTCTTTTAAATTACAGAGAATTTTCCCCATTCTATGCAACTCCACTTGTGATCAAATTTAATTAATCTGTGGAATAAACAGGAATACCTCCACTAATTCTCTATGGAGCTGTATGTATTAAATATAAATATGGTCTTTAATAGTGCAATCTGTGAAAATCAAGCAGACTGTATTGATGACAAATTTGATTGAGCTGTTTACTCAAACCTGAATCGCCAGAAGTATTTTAAAAGTCCTGCAAGTTGGTATTCCCTGCCAAAAGAGAGCCTCTGAAGACAATGGAAATAGCTCTTCAGAGTAATTTCAGTTTTATTGACCAGCTTTCTTTGCTTATAGAAAAATTAAAATGATATTAGTGGAAGAAAATTTCTCCTAGCGTTATATTCAATACTAAAAATTAAAGAAACTCCCAAAACCAACCAGACTACCAACAAATATATATCGCAAACAAAAAATATGGCAGAAAAAAGAAAATATGAATGGTTTACCCTGAAAGTACCTTTGGTAAAAATAAGTGTTAGAATAAAACACAGACAAGGCCATTTAGATTAAGTGCTTTCTATGATTTTTTTTCCTTTGTGGTAGAAATAATTCTTATGTATGCCTGTAATACTGCTGTGTTTGCAGTTCAGTAAACATGCAGCTTAAGCAAAGATAACTCTGTCAGCTGTTGATTGCAGATCAATATTTCCACAGTACTGCTGAGTGCTGAATTAAGAAAGTTGTCTATTTCAGAGATAAATAATGCTGATGACTGAAGTAAAACTGAATTTATCTAGGAAAAATATCAGTCTTGGAGACAGCTAAAATCTGTGTATGTAAAAATTTTACCTCCTCTGTAGCCATGTAATAATAGAAATGAAAGATTTGCAGCATGTAAGCGATACTAGAGACATAAAATGTGCATTTTTAGAACAAATAGTGCATTTCATATTTGTATTTTTTCATTGCACTTAGATTATTAACTGAATATGAAAAAATCAAGACAAATATCTTTCTGATGCAGACCTATAAAAGAATAAGGATGTCTGTCTTTGTCCTCAACATATTTATAGTATTCCAAGCAAAGGAAAATTATGCATTCAGTTTTCAAGTGGAAGGTGAAGTGGTTCATATAATCCTGGCATTTTTTTTTCTTTTTACTTATTATTGTTTTTTATCAAAATCAGAATCAAGATGAAAAACTAATGAAAAATCCCTTTAATAAACTGGATACCTCCCTGAGGAATAATTTTTTACATCATTCAGAGGACTTAGTAAGCTGGCAGGGAGACTTATCCTTAAAGCAAACCTTCAGTTTCTGATGCAGTGTATTGTGTCCATGATAATGCTGTCCTAGATGTATGATGGCATTTAGTCAGTTCGTGGACAGTCTTTTATGTTCATTGATATTGTTAGCAAATTAAGGGAGTGAAAATACTTCGGTGTACAGTGGACAATGAGTTGTATCTGGGGATCCTGCTTTATACATAGTGACTAGGGATGTGAGTAAACTATGGGTAAAAATACAGATAAGAGATACTTTCCACTATGAATAGATGGCAAGAAATAAGTATATATAACTGCATATCTTCAAGACTGTCTCCAGGTATTTCATGCTTACATGAGCCCTAGGAAACCTGTATTTATTATACAACCTCCAAAACATGTTTTCCCAATGATAGGCTGGTATTTTAAATGCTGACACAGAAGCCAAAACTACTGACAGTTCATGACTCTTGGTTAGGAACTACTGTCCTATTCAGTAAGCAAAGTTCAACACTGGTGCTTGGAATATTGCCACATGCTCAATAATTTTCATAACTAATATGGATATGGTTTTTACCAGTGCTGTAGTCAAACGATAATGGAGTAAAAATGTTTGGTTGCAAAATAAGGCTTTTCCCCTTTCTCTGCCTTCCCTGACAAGGAAACCGCAGCTATTCACAGCTTTTGCACAAAGCAGGAAAAAAAGTTGAGTATTTGGGGTTTTTTTTTGTTTGGTTGGGGTTTTTTGTTGTTGGGGGTTTTTTGTTGGTTTTTTTGTTTGTTTCTTCTAATAGGAGCTGCAAAAACAAAAAAATATGAAATCCATAACTTTATGAAAACAATGCTAAAGGGAAGAGACCATTAAAAGAGTGATAGACAAAGGCTGATGGTGAGGTGAACTCAGACAGTACTATCAAGAATGGAGCTTATGTAGTGCTACAGGGTAGAACGGAGCTATTTCCCATATGGCAACATTCAGTGTAATGGAAACACTTGTGTTTAACAACTGAAAGCTTCTCGAAAACACTAGTAGCAGTGGCCTGGCTGTGGGCATCCTAACGTTTCCTTCTGTATGAGTTTTGGTGGACATGTTCTACAGATGCCAGTAGACACAGCTGGAAAAATATATGTTGAAAAACAGCAGGCTGAAGAGTGAAAAATACATGCTGAGAGGTATCTTGTAAATGTGACTAAAACTTGATGAGCTTTGGAGACTCACAGCCCTGCTGGGTCCACAAGTGTGGGTGAATTCAGAACGTCATTATTTTGCTGCCTATACCCAAGGCCAAGAGTAAACCAACATGAATAATGGGATTGTGCAGCTCAGAGAACATCCATGAAGGTGGCAGGGATTTTATTCAGACAAGCACTTCAGGATTATGTAAGCACTTGATGAAAGAAGAACCTTCTCGAAGGCCTTTGAGAAAAACAATCTAGCAGCCACACTGTGACTGCTTCTGTTAGCAGCTATGGCTGGCCTGTCAGCTGTTGCTCAAAACAGGTAACAATTAATAACTGTGATTATGCATCTGTGAGTGCTGTGAGCTAATGGGAAGGAGCATGTGAATGTATTGTACAGACAATTATCTGCTCTTAATAACAACAGCTTAATTAAAAGCTGTTCTAGCACAGAGTGGTTGTAATTGGTGTCTCTCCTAACTAGATCCCTTTAAAAGAGGAAAGGGAATTTGCAACAGGAAACGAGTCTTTCATGCATTTTGGAAACAAAAAAGGTCAAGAGGTTGACATGAAGATTTTAAAGGTGGAATTGAGATTCATGTCTGTGAGAAAAACAGCAGAAGGGATGAAACAAAATGGGAGATAATAAAAAGGTTATGAAAGACAAAAATTGTTGAACTCATTTAGCGGTCCAAGTATCTTATCCTCCCATCCACTCAATTCACAGACCCTTATCAGGAGTCCTGGAAAAAAACCTTCTTTCTTTGAGATTGAAATCTACAGGAATAATGAGGAGAGAACTTAAGGAGACTAACTACTTGTCAAGTAGCCTGTATGTACCTCAATCAGAAAGCTGCTACTTTATTTATTTTTTTCAGCACAAATCTATGTAATCCCACTCAACCTTTTAAACTAAGCATGTTTCTGAATTTGGTTTTAGGGAGACTAATACATAAAATATTACAACTTAAACTAGATCCAAACATAGGCCTTAAAAACCATCATCCTGATGTATTTTGAGAAGAATGCAATCTCTGCATGATTTTTTTCTTATATTTGGGAAGGAAAAAAAAAAAAAAAGTTGTTTTCCAGTACTTTTCCCCACAATGTCCTGCAATGATGGGATTGAATTTGTATCAATCTTTTAGAAACAGTAATTTCACAGACTAGCCCAAGTAATAGCCAGTAAGGGCCCATCATCTGGACTAGAACAGAAATAACTGTGCTGTCACAAAGCACAGCTCGTGATGCTAATCACTCGGAGACAGAGTGTACAAAACGTATCAAGGCTCAGAGAACATATTTAAAATTTTACTCTGCTTTAAAGCAGTGATAGATGGGAGGTTTTATTGTACTCACATAGCAATTTCACAGTAAAGCTCTCCAGCTGGCTTTAAACATTGCAGAGCAAGAAAAGTGGCCAATACTTTATACTGATCCAAGGATGGTGGCAAAAGTGGGAGTGGCTGCAGCAATAGAATCAGGCCGACTGGCAGGGCAGGTACAAACCCATCTGTGACAAGGCATTGCTCAGGGGAGCCAAGCCATTCTCCTGGTGGAGAACCTGGCTGTAAAAGTGCACCATGAGGACATTCATGTACCTGACTCTGGCCACTGGGGACCACCTGAACAAATCACAGGTGGTCCGGCTGCTAAGATTCAAGTGTCTCAGGTGGATCTGGACTGGAAATATAATGGTGAATTATTTCTAGATCAGTTGGCCCATGACACCTCAGGCCATCAAGAGAGAGATGTAATACAATGATGGCCTTGTTATTGAAGGGTGGACTTGACCATGGACACAATCCCATGTTATATGCAAATGTGAAACGTGCTGCAATTAACCAAGTGTTAAAGCTCCTCAGGTACAGAGGGCAACAGCTGAAATACAAATATGGGTAGGTCTGGCAGATTGACTATTGCACTCTACAAACCTGCAAGTGCCAATGTCATGAACAGCAGTGACAGAAATTATTGGAAGGCTGGAAACATATGCTGTGTCCCTTGCCACCACCCAGAGCACTGTCCTGGGCCCTGAAAAGCAAGTCTTCTAATGACATGGTACTCCAGAAAGAACTGAATCAGAAAATGAAACTGATTTCCAATCAGAAAATGAAACTCATTTCCAAAGCAATCTCACAGACATGTGGGCCAAAGAACGTGGCATTGGGCAGGAATACCACATTCCTTATTGTGCACCAACCTCCAGAAAAATTGTACGATACAATGTTCTGTTAAAGACTACACTGAGAGCAACAGGGGTACCTTCAATCATTGGCATAATAATTTAGCAAAAGTTGTGTGGTTAGTGAGCAAGAGACAACCTGCTGATCAGACTGATCCTGTACAATAAAAGCTTTTGTGTACTGTATAATGGGATAAAGTTCCTGTAATACGCATTTAAAACCTGCTGTGGAAGAGTCTAGGTTATTCTTGCCTTAAAAAAAGAAAAACTCATTCTTGTGATTGTTTCTCCTCAAGGATCTGTGTGCACTCTGAGTAAAGCTGGAGGATGGGGAAGTCTGGTGTGTATCTCAAGGCATTTGGGGTGAGAATAGCCAATGAATTGAATGTCCAATGATATAAATTACTATAAAACTCTGTATTATCACTTCTTTATGCCCATCACTGCACTGAACACCTTGTGACACCTGGTGACACCTGTCTCCACCTCTTCATATTTGGGAATCTGAAACTGATTCCCTTTTGTAAAAATCTTCCAGATTAATGAAGAATGAACTTTGATGTAGCCAGACAAGTGAAGAAGTGATGGAATTAGTACTGACTTCAACAGGCAGTAATCCAACACCTCACACCATCTTTTCTATTCTGAAAGATAGTTATGACAGATAGAGTCCAAATTCCGGACTAAACTAACTCAACAGACATTGCATAGAGATGGCCCATACAGGACTTAAGGGAATGATAACTGTGTGTATTTCTCAAAAGGCAGAAAGCAAGGGGACATGGACGTGGTGTAAATGGTATGGAATAAAGAGTGGGTACAGTCCTGGTTTCAACAGGGGATAGAGTTCATTTTCTTCCTAGTAGTTGGTACAGCCCTGTGGCTTGAATTGAGGATAAGAATAATGCTGATAACTTACTGTTGTTTATGGATTTCAATAAGGGTTTTGATATTGTCTGGCCCTAAATAAAATAGTGGATTGGGCAATCACCACGCACATGAAGTTCAACAAGGAAAAATGCTGGATTCTACACTTGAGATGGGGCAACCCTGGGTGTACAGATAGACTGGGGAATGAGGTGCTGGAAAGCAGTGCCATGGAAAGACACCCTTTGGTTCTGGTGCACGAAAAATTGAATGTGAGTCAGCAGTGCCCTGGCAGCCAGGAGGGCCAACCATGTCCTGAGGTGCATCAGGCACAGCATCACCAGCCAGGCAAGGGAGGGGACTGTCCCCTCTGCTCTGCACTGGGGCAGCCTCACCTCAAGTCCTGTGTGCAGTTTTGGGTACCAAAATATAAGAAACACATTAAACCACTAGACGGCAAAAAAGATGACAAAGGGCCTTGAGGGGAAGGCATATGAGAAGCAGCTGGGGTCACTTGGTCTGTTCACTTGGGAAAATGGAGACTGAAGAGAGACTTCATTGCAGTCACAACTTCCTTGTGACAGGAAGTGGAGGGACAGAAACTGATCTTTTCTCTGTGGTGCCCAGTGACAGGACCTGAGGAAGTGACCTGAAGCTGTGTCAGGGGAGGTTTAGGTTGGATACTAGAAAGAGATTCTTTACCCAGAGCATTGTTGGACACTGGAACAGACTCACCAGGGAAATGGTCACAGCATCAAGCTGACAGATGTCAAGAAGTGTTTGGACAATTCTTTCAAGCACATGATGTGACTCTTGGGGATGATCCTGTGCAGGACCAGGAATTAGACTTGATGATCCTTGCGGATCCCTTCCAAGTCAGCATATTTTGTGATTCTGTGATGTTCTAGTTGTTGCTGAGTAGGCTTTACCAAAAGACAACAACTTTTCGATTTCTCATGATGAGTCAGTGAGCGGGTGCACAAGAAGGTGGGAGGGAGCACAGCCACAGCAGCTGACCTGAATTTCCCAAGAGGATATTCCATAATATAGACTATCATGTTCTGTGTATATAAGCTGGATCATCCATCACTACTGGATGATCATCACTGGATTATCATCACTGGGTAGGGCTGGGCATCAGTCAGAAAGTGGCGAAAAATTGCATTTTGTATTGCTTACTTTCCTTGGGCTTTATTCATCTCTCTCTTTTCCCTTTTCATTACAATTACTATTCTTGTTGTTCTTGTTGTTATTTTTATTGTTTTTGTTGCTATTATATTTTGCTTCATATTTTAAGCTGCTTTTATATAAATCCATGGATAACTTTTTTCCTATTCTTCTCCCCATCCCATGGAATGGATGGGATTATAAGCAAGCATCTATATCAAACTTAGTTGCCAGATGGGGTTAAACCAGGACAGAAGTACATGTTATAAATTATCTTGTGAGGAAACATTTTCATTTCAGACTAGCAATATGTTTTAATGTAATTAGTTTTCTCTCAGATTGCCATCTAATGTAATGTTTTATACAATTTCAAATGTGACAGGGAGTTGTTTGTTTGTTTGTTTGGTTGCTTTTTGTATTTAATATGGTTGCTCCACTGGAATTAAGAATCTGGGAAAATTATCTGGAGTATGTTGTTACTGATTTTTTTTTTTTTGTGCATGCTTTCAAGGTTCATAGGTGTATATATAACCTCAGAAGCATGTTTCTTCATCAAATATTTGAAATTAGATTTTTTTCCTCATTCTACTTTCATAATAATCAATGAAAGGGCATAAAACATCTCTGCGTGGTTCTTAATTAAAGAAATGAGATTAGAATATGTGGGATCTCAGCACCTCAGGATGGAGGTGCAGAGTGGCCGAGACCACCCTTGGGGGGCTCGGGAGTCCTGGAATGTTGCCAGAAGTGTCTGGTGGCTGGACTTTGATCCTACACAGGAGACGACACCTGTATGAGGACTGGGAAGGTTTCATTGGGTGAATGGTGAAGGGATAAGTTAATTAGAGTGTAAAACACAGGGTTTAGGATTTCTGTACAGGGGGGTCTAAAGAAGTAAGATGGAGGAATTGGGGTGTGTCCTGTCCTTCTTCTTCTTCTTCTTTGCCTCCATCTTCTGTGGTGGTGGTGGCACTTTGGGATTGGTTCTTACTAGAAGTGCACCGGTTAATAAGGGTAGAAGGTATTGGGGAAAAATTATAAATATTGTACACGTAACTTCGGGTATAAAGATAAGTGACCGCCCTGGGGCTCGCAGTGTGCTCATGGCTGGCTTGCTGTGCAGACCTCTGTCGGGCTGAAAGAAAATCTTTTAGATAAACAATTAATAAACACCGAGACCGAGAAAAGATCAGAAGTCTCTTCTCGTCCTTTGAAGCGTCGGCTCTTCAAGGCTATCCCTGGGCCTTTCCAGGCCACCTAAACAGCCGAGAAACCGACAAGAATAGAAGTAAAAAAACACTGCTTAGGAAAATAACTTTATGCTGTGGTAATAGAAACTCTAGAAGAAAAGCTTATAAAAATGTGAACATTTTTCAAAGTATTTCAATAATACAGCTGTGTTTTTCAAATGTACTCAAAAAATGTTCACATGAGAGAAAACAGCATTTCAAATCCTATGATAGATTTTCTGAAGGATTATAGGAGATAGAATGGTATAAATAAGATTAAGTAAATGCAAGAATTTTTTTTCTCCACAATAGTCATAGACAGCTCTTAATTGGCTTTTGCTAGTTCTGTTTCTTTTTCTTTTTCTTTTTCTTTTTTTTTTTTTTGTCTTCAGAATTTCCAATGTAGATTTTTCTCCTGCTGACAGACATCTGCTTTGGGAAGGTTGCCATAACACTATTTTAAATAGCAAAGCTAAATTTATTGGTACAAATCAGAAGAAAACGCATCATAGTAATGGGAATAACTTTGCACTGTTAAAATATACTTCATGGGTGGGGACACTTCAGGCTATCTGTCAGTAATTTATCCGTAACAATGAAGAAACTGTTATTGTAAAGACCTGAGAAGTTTGTGGTTAAAAAACCTGACTAGCAAGCAGACTTGCTTGCCAAAACATTTTGTTTCACCACTGTCTTCAGGCTGAAGAGCAGGAAAGTGGGATGCTAAGTATCGTTTTCCACACAGCTCCCAATCCTGAAAGGAGTGAAAACCTCTCTGTTTTCTCCCTAGCTAAGAACAGCAGCTATGGTTTACACCCTTTAAAACATTCTAAGCCATATATCATGTTCAGAGCATGGTGATCTATTTAATTTCACTGAAGAAGCTCACTTCTTTGTAATATAACTAGCTTGAGAAGCAGCTTAGAAATTTATGAGAATTAAAGTTTGATGAAAATTAGGATATAATTTAACTTTCAGTAGTAAATGGAACATGCAAACATTATTAATAGATTAAAAGTTAGATGATTAACCTTGGAATTTCATTTTGTGACAAAATTTTTTGAAAACTTTATTTTAATTAATCAGGAAATATTTTGATTTCTCTCAGAAGCCTTCAAATTATATAATCACTTTTTCTTTCTGTCTTCTTTCCCTCTGCATTTACTGAACATCAAATTTCAATATATTACATGTGTTTTTGTGTGTTTTAAGTATCTTTCCTGTCTGAGTAGAAGATGAGGAATGAAAATTTACAACTGTACCATATATAATCAATTGGGAAAAAACTCAACTAAACAAACAAAACCTCCCCACCAATCAACCAAAAGAAAAAACCGAAACTTCTCAGAGTTGTTAGACATAGAGAATAAATGTGAGTGTCACATTGTAACAGAAGCTGAACACACATATCATCAATTAAAAGATGATTAAATTAAATCCTGTATGTCGCAGACATTTCTCCACAGAAATCCTTTATTTCACATTTCTGTGTCTTCGGGAGCCAGAGGCCCCCAAAGAGAAGGTAAACAATTGTTATCAGCTGCTGTGGAATGCAATAGGATTCACCTTGATTGGCTCATTTTCTATGTTTATAATTAAGAGCCAATCACCAGTTCAAGCCAGGGGACTGAGTCCTTGGCCACAACTTTGTTGTGGGTTCTTTTCTATCTCTTCTCAGCTTAGCTAGCTGCTCTGCAAACCTCTCTCTATATTCTTTTTAGTATAATTATAATGTATTATATCATATATTAATAAATTCAGCCTTCTGATCAAGATACAAGATTCACCGTCTCTCTCTCACCAACTGCGACCCACACAGGTCGCGGTAATACTGTATATTGAGGTTTTCAACATCTTAAGCTTTGTATTTTCTAAGTATGAAAGGATAAGTATGCATGGATATGTGCATGTGTTAGATTATTTTATCTGTTTATATACACTACTTGGATTTAATAAATGTGCTCTTAGATCTCAGAGAATGGAATAACATCCATTTGAACTAACTTGAAATAACTTGCTTTTGAACTAAATAGAAGTGTTTTAAGTGTTTTTCCAAATTCCTATTCTACCTTACCATACGATAGAAATCTCTGGCAAATTCTCCATATTAATGTAGCCATAAATAGAATAGATTCTAAGTGAAACACTGAGCATGTATCTAATTATTTGCAAGTCAGATGTCTCAGAACAGGGACACAGAAAAAAACATGCTTAGTGAAAACAAGCCTAGAGATCAAGAAATATAGTTTCTTTAGGGAAAACCAGATGCCCTCTTCAGGGCTTCATTGTCATGTTCTTCAGACCAACCACTTCATGCTATGTTTTTAAAGAGGAAGTAGGATTCATTTTCTTCTTTAATACACCCAGTGGAACACTTCTTATGGAATTGAATTTTATTTATAATCCATGCTTTTTAGTGTTTGACTTTTTTTTTCTGATAAATTAAATATATGTTAATCAGAAATATTAGGCAAATATTTCAAATGCAGACTCTGTGGCGATAAGCTGCATTCAGATAAATAACTATATCCTCTGGTCTTTCTTTGTTAATTTAATGAAATTATTTTTGTAAGAGTCTGATCTAAAGTATAGTTACCTTAATTATAGTTTAAAGTAAAGTTTAAATTATAGTTTGAAGTATAGTTCTTGTTACATAGATATGTGTCATCTTAAACAAACTCTTTTTTTTAAAGATTACAGTCAATCAAAAAGAAAATCAATTTGAGTGTCTTAAAAATATCTAATATTGCTACCAAAGCAGATACACAAAATTGCATCTTTAATTCTGGCAGCTTTATGCTCAACCCTTAATATTAAGTTCTGATAATTTTTCTGCTAAAAAAGCATATGGTTTTTAAAATGGAAATTGGTAACTGTGCTTTCTCATCCATACAAATATGTCTGGTAAAAAATCAGTATACGCATCTAATAAAAAATTCATAGTTAAATCCAGCAAACTGAGGTGCATTCTTTAAAATGGTGCAATATCTGAACAAAAATGTATTTATTTTCTTACACATTTTACAGTGAATTTTTGATAAGTAGGTGTCTTAGCTAACAAATCCCAGTCAACTTCAGTATGGTTCATTACTGGGGATGCATAATCCTCCTAAGGTTTTATACATTGATTTGGTCATTTGACAGCAATTACAAAACTACTTTCTTGCATATGAATTGTAGCCTAATTAAACTGGCCTGCAGGCAGCCACAGCAATGATGCTGGTTAAGCAGCATTTTCTACATTCCCAAATGCTACAATGTTCTTTTTGCTTTTGCTGATTTCATGCATTTTCTGCCAAGTTAAGCTACCGAGGCAATGCTGTAAGGGAAGTTTTCACTAAAAATTCATCCTTCCTAGGTTTATTATAGAAATTAACAAAGAACCTGGCTGTCCAAATCTGATAATATTTCAGTTAATCAGTTTTATTGATTACAGATGTTATTGATTACAGAAAAGTTGTGAATTTTTAATTAAAATTGTGTACATTTTGGAGATTTTGCTTTACATTTTGATCCTGTGAACCATTAGGCACAAAATTCCCTCATAACACTCAGCTGTTGGTCTCTCTGGAGGCCTTGGTTTGGAGACAGGTTACTTGTCCTAGAAAAGAGGTTCTAAATTTATTAACTAAAAGTTAATGTTATACCAGTTAATTGCAGCATTAATCATACTTTTTGAATATGTATTAATGAGACATAAATTAAAATTACATGCCAAATATATCATTAGTAGGTATAATTATTATGTGGCATACCTGTGAAGCTCTTTCAACCCTTTTTAAGGATGTTTATAAGAGTGTAATTGGCAGAGACTTTCTGTTTATGCCTTTGTAAGGCTGGGCTGTATTGTCAAGGCTTTAGCCAGAAGGTTCAGGGTCATAATTCTTCCTCTGCATCCAGCATGTGTTCACATCTTCTAATTGAGTTGAACATGCCCATGTTAAGATGGATTTGATCATTAGGGCCTCTTCTGAAATGATTGCTCTCCTTTGTCTGCTTATAATCATATTGTACTCTTTACAATAATCTTCATGCTGATTAAAAATGTGCTGGTAATTCAGAATGATATGTGCAGTTGTGAAGAACAATTTATTTTCTAAAGTTTCTGCTCACACAAGTTCACTTATTTGTGGAGACACATGCTCCATGTAAATAAAGTTTTTTCTTTCATCTGCTAATGTACATTTGTGCTCAAAAAATAATCTGTAATTTATTTCTAACCCAAATCTTTGTGCTTGTTTTATTTTGTCATATGGAAAATAAATATAAAGGTTCTATAAGACAAAAGCATAGCTTTCTTTTGGCTTTGTTGCTGTCTTTTGCTGTTGCAGGCTCCTCCCTTGAAACCTTTAAGGCCATATTTTCAGATAGCATTAATGGATTTGGACCAATGTGGGCCATCAATAGTAAATCAGTATCAGCTGACTTTACACGCCTCACAAAAATTATAGTTACAGTCTGTCTCTCTGGTCCAAAAGGACAGTAAATACTGTAGGTGTCAGATTGGTACTTCCTGAACACAGTTTTCATTCTTCTTTTTATAGATTCTTCAGCAATAATAATCTATCTCCAATGAATGCAGGAAAACATCTTTGAAGCCTTTCCCGTGTGCTGTGCTGAATGGAGCACAGGAGATACATGTCAGATACGCCAACATTTTGTCCTGTCGAAATAAATTCCAATTTTTACACCAGTGATTAATTTCTGCTGGTTCTTCTTCACCCTAATCTTCAATAGTGCTTTTCTGGAAATGGCTGAACCCCTGCCTGCTAATGGGAAGTGTTGAATCAATTTCTGGTTTTGATTTGCTTGTGTTCACAGCTTTTGCCTTACTTAATAAACTGTCTTTATCTCAATGCACAGCTTTCCTCACTTTTACCCTTCAGATTCTTCCCTCCGTGACAGCCAGTGAGCGAGTGGCTTAGTCAGGGTTAACTCACAATAGATAGTCAGATTTCTTAAAGAGAACTTGGCACTAAAAACTATTGTCTGAGATCAGGTGACTGAAACAGGAAAGAGAAGATGGCAGTAGCATGAATGAATTATAGAAAAACACTAAGTGTTACATCAGAACTAATTCCTACAGCCCCCGTCAGCCAAAGAGTTAAATATTAGCAGGGGAACAAAGTTCTCTCTCCTCACACAACAGAAAAAACATAAAATAGAATTTTAAAAAGGAGAGTAAAAACTATCTGCCATTTTTAAGTATGCCACCACTTGCAACAACCCTTCATGCCATTGATTTTCAACTTCCTCTTTTATTTAATGTGAATATTCACCACCAGTACGAAGACACATCATATCCATATAAAACTGCACGATGCAGAGATAATGCAGTTGTTTTAATGAGAAAAATTATCAGCACAGTGTCATACTGACCTGACAGCAACCATAATCCTTCAGCTTGCTGTTTATGATCCAGATCAAACAGAGATCTATAATTGGCTATATGAAAAGAGAATATTATTTTAATATTAGAAAGTCTGTCAAGAAGAAGGAAGGAAGGAAGGACCCTATGTCCTCCTAGAATTTCTATCAGCTGTACACCACTGGAAACAGGAATGGTAGTTATATTTGTTCTTTTCTATATTTTTTCTGTATTTCTTCTTCTATTTCACCCTTCTGAGTTTTGAAAAATATTTTTAGTAACCTAAAATCAGACAGGCTTAGATTTTGCTAAGTTGAATGAGCTGAAGTTAATGCTTTGAGAATTGCTTGGTGTAGATTGAATGTTGCTCTAGACCTTTTCCCAAAGGTCTTTCATTTTTCTGAGATTGCCAGTAAAGTTTTTGATCTTTTGACTACTTGAGAATATCTTGTCAATATTTCTCCTGTGTGTCTGACTCTAAGTACATGAAAACTGTAAGCCCTTCTAAGAGTCTTGACTAGCGATTTTGGGGCCTTGCAGTGCCCTCAGTTTACAGTGATTGTGTTGCAAAACAAATATTACTATTGTCTCTTATATTTTGTCCCTGACAAGGTTATGGACCCATGTGACTGATCATCACAGTCATTGACTGCAATTACAGAAAATTTTATGTCTTTCATATTTAGGAGTACAATCACTGACAAAAACCATATTCCAATAGATACATTATGGAGTTATATGCTAGTGTATTCCAAATGGTTTATTGACAAAAATTTTGTTGCATCCCTAATAACAAGAGATATATAAGTACTTCTGATTATCTTAAACATACATAGGTTTTATAGTAATTTTTTGCAGGATCAAACCAGAAGAGGACTGTGAAAATCTTGTGAACAAATTTGCAGCGTAGTTATTGAAAATGAGAATCTCAGACTTCCATATAACATGTCATTAAAGACAAATGCAGATGGTGTTTTTATTTTTGAACCTTCTTTCCATCTGTGGCCTGTATGTATGCAAATAACTGAGCTAATTTCAGATAAGAGGATTCTGTTGAACTGCAAAATCTCAACTAGCCTGCTTTCAGTGAAAATGGAACTTTTTATGAGTGAGTTTGCCAAGACAATTGCTCTTTCATTAAAACCATTTGAATCCAAAGACTATGAATTCCATTTACCAGATGGAAGAAGTTTCGCTTTTAAATTATTGCATGAGGAGAACACTTTGTCCTAGACAGAATCTCACCATAATGTTTTAATGTTAGTTCATTTTTAAAGACAATAAGCCTGTCAGAAAAAGTAGTTTTATTTACCCTTATCAAATTCAGTTACTGGCAATAATCTCAGAAAAAAATGTGCCTGTGCAAAGAGCATAGGATATCTGAATTAATAAATTGTGGTAGATTATTAAACTAAGGGCAATATTAGGTTTGAATTTCATTATGGTGTGCAATGAGAAAGCAAAACGTATCTGTCTTCAGACATCATTGGCACAATATCACAGACAACTATTTAATCCACCAAATATATTCCAAGTCTCAGAAGAGTCTGCAGTGAGAGACACATTTTCTTCTGCTTCCCTAAGAAATATCCAATTACTGAACTACTAGATAGTATTTTAAATTAATTTTTTACCCTACTTGGGGATAATTTCTAAATTATCTATTTACTTTCATACAGCAACTGCTTATAGATTGGAATATGAAAGCATGTAAGAGACTAAATCTCCTAAAATTCTAAAGTATTAGTGTTTATAATAAGTGGAGTAGATATGGAAAATATTTTTACACCATCTAGGGAAGCTGGAAGACAGTGTAGTCACAACCTAGGAACTAATATACATACTAGTTTAGTCACATCAATTCTTAAAAAGGAGGTATGTACAGAAATTTTTGATAGCTTAATAAAATAAACAGTATTTTTTTGTGTTAATATACTTTAAATATATTTATGGTGTATTTATATGGATAATATGATACATTTTTATTTATACAAACTGCATTTCATGTAGAAGCAATTCTTTTTTCCTGGGGAAAAAAAGTCTTTACTTGCAAAACTGCCTTCTAAGCAATTGTCCATTATATTCTGAAAGAGGATAGGTTACCAGCATACTTTATTTAGGTGTCTATTTCGGAGACAGCTGATGAATGAACTAGAACATATCATTTTGAAAAGCCGTAAACTTCTTCTGCTTCTTCCTTATCTCTTTTCATTCTCCCCTCAATTTATAGTATCTTTTTGACACTTTCACTGTGAACTCTCCCTCATTTTATAGAACCATTGCTATGCTGTCCATTTTAGGCACACTTTAGCTGCTGATGTAAAAATCTTTCAAGCAGGCCTCTCTGCCCATCATTTCAATACTGCAAGAATAATTATTTCGCCCCCTTTATATCATGATAATTTTACATTGAATAGATAGTAAAGTCTATTTTCTGTTCAACATTGTCTCAACTTTTAAATTAAGTTGCAAACAAAGAAATTCTTTGGACACTGGAGATAGATGTGGGACTGCAGCACATGAGATGTGTAAGTCACTCTATTTTTTATATGATACCTTCACATATGGACAGAAAAATCATAAAATGTGAGTCCTCAGAAAGCTCACAACCAATGAAAGCATGGCTTCAGTAAGGTTTGTTAAACAATGAAATTGTATACACAAACAGCAAAAAGGATGGAAAACACAGTGTCACAATTTTGGCTGACCACACCATAGAGTAATAGGCTAAAACCAGCAAAAGAGGCTTGCAGACACATTCAACTGTGGTCCTTAATGAAGTCTTCAAAATACAAAAAGCTGTATGTCATAAACTGCATGAAAACTGGAATTTTCTGGTCTGTTTTAAGGTCTACTATTTGACCCAATTAACTCAAGAGTTTAACACTTTGTATCAGTGCTATAGTCCCATATTCAATTTATATTCTATAGAATAAAAGCATGGAACGTGAGGCATTTAATTCACCTATTCAGCTGTTTTCAACAATGCATCATGTTTTCTTACATTGCATTGATTTGTACTGCATATTTAACTCAAAAAAATCTGCAAAAATACACATAAGGTTCTCAGCTGCCTCCATACAAACTTGTTTTGATTTCAATAATCTGTTAAATACAGCCTATAAAAGTTAAAGTGCACAAAATGTTTATAGACATGCCAGACAACACAGAACAGTCAAGATTTACAGATTTAAGTTTCTCAGATGGTATTGTTGTGGCAACACAGTGTTTATGGCAATACAGTTTTTATTATATCACATAAAAATGAAGTTCTTTAATAGGTACAATTTATGAATGCTTAAATTAAAATGCTTTTTTTTTTCTTGCAATGAACTGCAAGCTACCAGTGTCCTTATAAAGATATCTTTGTTTCTTATCCTAAGTTTATATCAATAGAATTTTTATTTATTATGGCAAAGAGCCTTTTGTCTACACTATTACAGAATGAATGGCATCTTTGTTACAGAATCAACCCCAAACAATTCAATGAAGAACAAAAAAAAAAAAAAAAAAGGAAAAAAACCACAAAAAACCAAACCCCTTAATCAGTCAAGATGTAAAAAACAGACAATCATGGAAATTGCCAAAATAAACAATGAATTATCTTTCTTTAACATTTACATTTTCTGTTGCTCACCTCTTCCTCCAGTCCTTCATCATCATTTACATGAAAACTACATTTGGAGCAGGTTGCCCATAGAAATTTTTCTAACTGTTCTTGGACATCTTGAAAACCAGGCTCAATGTAAATCTGAGCAAGGGCTTCTGACCTCAGAGCTGCTCCTGCTTGATCAGGATTTTGGAGTATAAACTTCCTGAAGTCCCTTTCCACCTGACCAGTTCTGTGGTTCCAGAGTCCTACAATTCTATCAGTCCATTAATCCCTCAGTCTCATGGTGCCTGTGGTGAGAATTTGAAGGAGTATAGGTTTTGAAACTCTACTCACTTTCTCCAAGCCCTTTCACTTACCATTCTCTCTGTAAGGGAGGACTTGAACATTCCCTCATAAAATAGTGCCAAGATGTAGAACTCAATGTCAGGGATTTTCCCAGACCTAACATTTAAGGGGCAAACTGAAACCTACTTCTCAGTTCTAGATACATTATCTTTCCAGGCAAGCACTTCTGCAGCTATGGAAGCCTGTGCACAGAAGGATAAATTGGACAGTCAGACTATTAGAAATTCTGCTTCTGCACCACTTTCTAGAGCTTTTTAATTTTTTTCCGTGTGTATCATTCTAGCAGTTTGTACTTGAAATAGAAAAGAAAAACGTAAGACATGATCCCAGTTTCCAAAGGATATAGTGAAAACAAAACTATGTTTTTATTATGCTAGCACCCAACAGGAGTCAAACTGTGGAGAAGCTATTGGCTCAATACCTCTAATTTGCTTATGCACCATATAAGCTTGAACACATCTTTTGCCAAACTTTCAGTAATTCCAGATTGCTGGACAGCTGTCAATACACAAGGTACCTTCAGATAACACTGTGGGCAGACCAGTGGGAGATTATTTACTTGAAGTAAATGTCTTGCCAAAGTTCAATTATAACTTTTAGAGGTACTTGGGGATCATCTTCTGGCTCTCACTTTGCTAAACTAACACGCTGAGAGTTTATTAGCTGAATACCTTAAGCTGTCCGTGTCAAGGGCAGCCTTTTGTGAGGATTCTGAATAAGCATCAATAATTTTTGATTTTAATAGTTCAGTCCATCTAGTATTCACAGTTACTGTCTAGGGAGAGCCCTGTTATGACACGGGCAGAGCTGGCAGAGCTTGGGGCACTTTCTGACTTCCCAGTTGTTATTTTGAGGCATGTGCACTTCATTAGCTTTTGAGCAAACAAGCATTTTTCTTTCCAGGAAAGTTGATTGTGCACAGTGTATTGTTCTTGATTTTGAAGGGATAATGCTGGCTTTGATTTTGCCAGCCGTTCCTTCCCTCTAAGATGAAGATAGGAAGAATTTCCATGGAGACAAAGAATGCATGCTTTTGCACAGTTATTATAACCCTACAATTTGTATGGTTTCATACGCAAACTTTCAGATATCTTGAAGTCTGTTTTTTTCCCCCAGAAAATATATCTCTGTCATATTCAAGCCTTTAACTAAGCAGAATAATTTCTTGTCTAATGCATTCACTTGGTGTTGAGAAGGAATTAAATTCAATTAAATAAAATCAATGTTTTTACTTTCATTATTAAAATTCTCATTATGTTTTTTTCTTTCATATACCTGTTAGATTTGAGAGAGAAACAAGATGTAAGCTAGGGCAAAATAAAGCAAAGAGCTCTGGCCAGATTTCTTGCAAGATGCTACACTGAAGAGCTGTTTGTGAGGACCCAATCTTTTAAAAGTCACTGAACCTGGCTGCTGAACTGCTAAGAACAATATCAGTGCTGGTCTGCTGATCCTCATCTAAAGCTTATCTGACTCATGCCTTGACACAGACCCATGTGTGAAACTGATAGTTCAGTCCCTCCATTTTTTCAGGCTGATGCTCAGTTAAAATTGGCTGTCTTTATGCTAATTTGTCTTGCATAGGATAATGAACTTCATGCAGAGAGACAAGGAAATGTGCCAGGAATATTAAAAGCTATAGATAATTCACGTTTAAAACAAACAGGTTAAAAGCCATGCAGCAT
Source organism: Ammospiza caudacuta (assembly GCF_027887145.1). Lineage (NCBI taxonomy): Eukaryota > Metazoa > Chordata > Aves > Passeriformes > Passerellidae > Ammospiza > Ammospiza caudacuta. The sequence goes on from NC_080594.1 coordinate 74,182,768, forward strand.
GAAGCAATCTGCTGAGTTGTTTTAAACACTCTTGCTTAAAGGTTACAGCCAGGGGATTTTAAAAAAGCAAGAATAAAATGCTAGTGAAAAAAATCTTCTATGTATTTATTTGATGCCAAGGTGAAGATTAAGGACATTACTTTACAGAATAATAATATTTAACCAGATGTTGAAGAAAGAGAGAAAACATATATATCTTTAGCTAAGTCCAAGCATTTGCATGCATAAACATATATGAACATATTTAAATAACAAACTATTTATTTCCTACTTCTTTACTTGATCACTGACATCCTTGGGTGTAGCTATAAGCAAGCATGAACAATGTAATTACACAGAACTCCACTCCCAGAGTTTATCCAAATTCTGCACGGCCTCAAGTTCACTTAATGTGATCATACTTCACTTCTGCTTGAAGTGGGATTTTCCTCTGGTACTCTGGTCAAAGACAGAGTTGAAGTCTATCTTTGGTTCTAGGAGCACATAAACTCATGCTGTAGTCTTCCCAAAGCTCTTACATGTCCAGTCTTCCTCCCTGAATATTTTAAATACACTTCTTTTGAAGTGTATTTCCAGAACTGTCCTGAAACTGAACCATATCCTAAATTGTTTATGCTTTCTCTCAGAATTTTGAAGTTCTTGCTTCTCTAATACTAAAGCATTATCTCTCCTTAATGCCTCACTGTAATCAATTGGAATACATTACTTTCTACACATTGCCTAGGTAATGATATGGGTCGAAAACAGAATGTCAAAAAGGCTGTTTAGCAAAAAAATCTTTCTGCTTTTTATTACTATTATTAATTTAATATTTTCTTCTCCCTTTATCTCTTTAATTGCCCAGGAAGAAAGAATGTCTTCAGTCATCCTTTAAGGAAGAAAATCAAAAGTTTTGGTATATTTCCAGTCTCTTGCCTTCTGAAATAGAAAACAAACAAGTATTGACTACTACTCTGTAAAGCATCAGCACAAGGCATGCATAGCCAAAGCCATAAAGTGTCTTTCTTAACATTTAAGAGATACACCTTTTCCTTAAAGGAAAAATATTTTACATCTGAATATGCTAATTTCTAACTGACTATAATTTAAATACCATATTCTATCAGTTTTACTATACATCAGTGTAAAAGAGCATTTCTGTACAAAATGAAATTACTTTTTTGTAGTCTGAAAACTGAAAAGCTTTTGCTATAGGAGAAGCCTACAGCATATGGAAAATAAATTTTAATTATGTCATAAAATATTTTGCAATATTTTTATTACTATTTTATTCCAACTTCCTTAGCAAATGAAAACCTCCAATTTTATCTTACTTTGGAGTTTTTCCTTTTGTTTTATGGGGTCAGCTAATCATTCAGAAAGGTTCATCTGCAGCTTTTTGAAATAAACCTCTTTTTTACTGATCTTGCTGCAGCAGTTTAACCTTCTGTCCTCAAGTATACAGTAAAAGCTGAATGAATCAGGCAATGCAGGTGTAAAAACACAATACACTTACAGAACTGCATTTCATTTAAAATAATCTTACTACCTCGCTATAATTTGTCAATTCAACAATCTGTTGACATTGAAATTAAAAGACAATAATTTTCTTCCTATAACATTTTTCAAAAGAAATTACCCTCATCTTTGGACCTTATCTTCAGATACAAATTATCTGGAAAATATATTTTTTTCTCCTTTCTTTCATGGACTGAGAAGTTAAAAACAATGTGAATGACCCGGGAGCAACTAATTGCCTGTCAATCACCTAAACCTAAATGGCAGTGTTTCAAGCTTAGAAAAACAAAGTAATAATAGGAACAAAATATCTCCATGACTGTATCTTAATGGAATAGAATAAATCATGATATTGAAGGGGAAAAAATGTTACGATGTATCATGAATAATATATTAGGAAAACAAAAATCCAAATCTTTCCCATGCTTCTATAATGAAGGTAGATAAATAAGGGGTTGATCACTTTGTTGGTTGATTTGGCAGTGTGCTTAAGGCTGAAGAGAAAAAATGAGCTTGACTCCTGCATTGTTACCTGCAAATTCAGAGAAAAATGGGCAGGATGAGTAAAAACCTCTCAGATCCCACTGTATGTGTGTAACCCTACATTATTATACAATTAATGTGTATGAGAATTTAGACTTATCTTGACTGTGATTTCAGACTGACAAAGCATTCACAAAAATCAGGTTTGAATTGACCACTGCAAGAAAAAAGAAAAATCTGGACACACTTTGTGGGCTGTTCATAACTGAAGCAACAAAGGGACATCAAGTATTTTGAACAAATGAAGCTGTTTGTCCCAGAATAGGATAAATCAATGATGACTAACTCATTCAATATGAAATATATTAGACCTGACAGAACTTAAATTTGAATTAGTATGCTTTGGAAAGGAGATATTATGGATTCAACAAATTGTCTACACAGATAATTTTATTTTTGTAGTCTTGTTTTGGTTTTGGTTTGGTTTGGTTTGTGTCCTTTTTTCTTTTTTTTTTTTTTTTTTTTTTTTTAATTGCTGATTCCTCGATCTGTCAAGCAGAATCTGTAGAAAGAATTATTATGTGAATCCTGTTAGAAGGGGAAAAAACAATGCTTTAAGAAGAAGGATAACCCAGGATAAATATTATGGAAGCTGAGGAAGATGGCTCCGTTTGAGTGAACCAGAAAACTTTAGTCCTGAAAGCAGTCATTAACTGTGGGAAGAGCCAGATACAGAAGACTACCTGGATCAAAAGGGGAAAAAAAATTAAAAGCTGTAGAGTTTGCTTATTCAAACCATTATCTTCTTCCCAGCTATCAGACTCTTGTTGCATTTTTTGCTATTCCAGCTACACCAGATTACTGTGGTAAATTTCACTTCAGCTAGGAAAAAAATACAGATATGTAGACATTTAATTTTATCCATCATGCAAGGTGTGACTTGCTCTCCAAGTTATTAATAAATGTGAATTACAAATAATCTTTATAAATGTGAATTACAAATAATCTTTATAAATGTGTCTGCATCTAAATCAATAGAAATAATGGGAACTAAATCGGCATATATATTATTTCTTTATATATGCATTATTTCTTTAAAGTCTTTTTTCTCTAAATTATTGGATTAAAACCACAAAAACCATATGTCCTGGTTTTGGCTGGATAGATAGAGCTTTGGGATAGAGTTAATTTTTGTTCTATTAACTGGTACAAACAGTGTTGTGTTTTGGATTGAGGATGAAAGTAGTGTTGCTTATACACTGATGTAGCTTTTGCTAAGCTACTGAGTCAAGGACTTTTCTGTTTCCCATGCTCTGCCAGTGCTCTGGTAGAAGAGGGAGCCCAGGGGGGACAGGACAGCCGAGTCAAACTGGCCAAAGGGATATTCCATACCACAGAAGGGCATGTTCAGTCCACAAACTGGTGGAATTGGCCAGAAGAGGCTGATCACTGTCAGGGACAGGCTTGGCATTAGTGGGTAGTTAGTAACTGTAGAGTATATAATGGTTTTGTTTGTTTTTTTCCCTTGGGTTTTATTTTTCTCCATTTACTTGCCATTTGTAGTGGTACTAGCAATAGTAGTAAATGACTTCATGTCAGTTGCTGAACTGCTCTTATCTCAATCCACACATTTTACCTTTTTCTCATTCTCCTCCCACTCCCATCATGCAGGGCAGGGAATGGCAGAGTAAATAAGTGGTGCATGGTGCTTAGTTGTAAGCTGGGATTAAACCACAGCACTGCAAAAAACTACACTAGAAATTTTAAGGACGAGTACTTGAAAATTTTGAATTCATACATACTGTTACATTTTATTTTACAGTATGAATTTTATTTATTTAGATAATAGTAGTCTAATTTAATACCATTTTATGTAAAAATAAAACCCAGAAAAATATAACTGACATAAGTTTATTGTTAATGCACTATTTGATAATAAATTTTCCTATATAAAATCTTTTCTGCCACCACTCTATTCCTGATCTTCAAGAGAATGAAAGTTTAAGGTAATTTGCCAATGGAAGTAATAAAAACCTAACAAATTATTGCATTATGATTGGTACTTATTTATTCACTGACACTCACTCTGGAAGTAAACAGAACATGCTCTCTCATTAGTTTTTGTGTGTGAATTCAATTCTCACTATTAAAAGATAATTCATTCAAGATGCAAACTTGATCAAACACCTCACTTTTTCCTTCCTTTGTTGCAACTTTTCTTCAGCTATAAAACCATGAAAGCAAGATCAATATTTCTGTTGTGATTTAGACAGAACCTGCCAGCTTTTTATAAAAACAACAATTTATACGAATTAATCAAGGATTTTATGGAAACTGTAAATTATTGGAAACTAAAGATACAAGAGAGCTGTACAAGGACTTTTGATAAGGACATGCAGTGACAGGACCAGAAAGGGATGGCTTTTAACTGAAAAACAGTCAGTCTAAATTGAATACTAGGGAGAAGTTCTTTTCTGAGAGGGTGATGAGGCCCTGGAACAGGTTGCCCAGAGAAGTAATGGGTGTTCCATCCTTGAAGTAGTTTAACACCAGGTTAACCTGGTCTATTGGAACATGTTCCAGCCCATAGTGCGGGGAGGTAGAACTAAATATCTTTAAGATCCCTTCCTACCAAAAACGTTTTATGATTCCATGGTTCCATGGTACCTTCCATAAAGATATAGGGAGGTTGGCAAGGATCAGAGAAGAGCCACAAAGACCATTTAAGAACTTGGAAGCCTGGCATAAGAAAGGCTGAGGGACTTGGGTTATTTTCCACCCTGATGAAAGAAGACCTTGTCATGGTCTTCTAATATAGGGTGGCTGCAAAAGGGAAGAAGACTCCCTTTTTTACAAGGAGCCACATGGAAAAGATGAGGAACAATAGGTACAAATTACTCCTGGGTGGATTCTGATTAGACACAAGAGGACAATTCTTCAAAAGGTAAATTGGAATAATCTCCCCTGGGAAGTGATCATTCCCCAGAATTGGACACTTTACAGATTCAGCTGGAGAGGGTGTTGGGCCATTCTTTCTAGTGCTTTTGCCATAAAAGGTTGGACTATATGACCCTTGAGGTCTCCTTCCAACCCAGACTGTTCTTTGATTCTTAAATTCTGGGATTAAGTGCCAATGTTGGATACATTTGCTGGGAAAGTTAACAAAGTTGTATATTAATTACCTAGTAATGCCAAAGCGAATCTATCTATACATTTTAAGAGTACTCACATCCTATTTGTAATTACTGCAAACTGACACTGCAATTTCTCAAGCAAATTTTTAAATAAAAATCAAACAACCAATCAATAAACAAAAACAAAAACCCACCCCCCCCAAACAAACAAACCGCCAAAGAAACCCACCAGAACCCCCGAAAACAAACACCTGAACTGTTTTCCATAGTTCTGTGATGCTCACAATATTGCTTAAGACTTTTCTGTAAATCCTATAAAGTGGCTCTAAACGGAAACTTTTGGAAAAGTTAAGACCATTTGGCTTAAGTAGAGAAGATAAGTACATTAGTGCCCCTGTTTGGTTATTGTCATTCAGAAATAAAGTGATCTCAGTTTCCTATAACTCAATGCTTCCTCTAAAGAAATCAACCTGCGTTGAACCATGAAAACATTGCTTGAATGGCAGCATCCACAGAATGGCGTAATGCGCTTTAGCTTTACTATTCTAATGTTTCATCTCAATTTTCTAAAGTGTTCCTGTACTGTCAAGTTCTCACTGTCTAATGATAAATAAAATTATGTTTTATGTAGTGCTTTTTGAGAACAAACCATTACAAAGTAGATTTAAAAAATAAGAAATTAATCCTGAGATAATTTGGCAGGGAAGAATTACATTTGGCTAATCACTGATTTTCTTTGCTTATGTCTCAAAATATTAAAATTCACTGCAGTTATTAGACAGCAGGAGTATCTCCTTTCTAGCCTCCTTGAGCCTTTTAAAATGAAGAAAGTTTGAATATTTCCTTCCTTATCTGTCCTAGTTTGAATTTAGTGATCAATCTCCATTTTTATATACTGAATAATCTGTGTTTTGTAATATAACAACAACAACAGCATCAATAGCAGTGCCTGTTCCTAAGGCTTCAAGGATATTGGCACATTACATGGTTATGCAATCTTTAAAAATGGAAGGAATCTATCATAATAAGTTGTATGAAACAGAACCATCTTCTGGATTTACTTTATAAAGATAGACTTTGAATTTAACTTTCTGCTTTTTCTGAATATTTCTTTTAAGATAGGCCTAACTCCAAATGTTAAGATATCAGATCATGCAAATTAAAAGTATTTTAAGATTTTTTACAGAAAAGGAAGCACTGTGTAAGAAAAGTCAAACTTCTATTTAGTATGTTTTTGAGAAAAGAGAATTCTTAACAGCACCTAAGTTTGACAGTCCTTTTGTAGCTTTTTAATGTTCTGATAATTCTGAGAAATATTTATTTCCAGTGAAGTCCTATCACAAAGATAATGCTTTCCCTGCATGCCCAATTTAAATGTTTCACTCTCTTAAAATTTATTCCTTTCTGAAAGTGCATAAACAAAAGAAAATCAGTCAAATTAAAAATCAGAAGCTACAATTCCTCTATATCTTTATAATATTGATAATAATGCCCTCATTGATTAAGGGAAAAATAATTTTGATAAATTGTTCTACTTCTTAAAATTGATTCTGCTTAATTAATGTCACAGTGCTTATTTTGTAAAGTCTCCTTGACAGTTCACTCTATGTTCCTTAGTAAGGATCATGAAACTGTTGTAGGCAAAGTTGTGGCAAAATTCATTGGAATATAAATGGATATAAACCAGTCTTAGAAAAATTAAAAAGTGGCAGTGCTGTGCAGCTTTTAAGTCTAAGCATGTAGCCTCCTTTTAAATCATTCAGTATCATTAAAATCAATTACTTTGCACTTTTGTCAAACTGATATAACAGTTTGATGTGCCAGAAGAATAATTTCCCCTCCATGTAGAAAATACCCTCCACTTCATCTTCTTCTTGCCACTTGTCACTTCCTTGGCAGCATTGGTTTTCATCCCACTCTTCTTTGCTAGTGGATTGATTATATTTATGCACTAGGAAACTGATTATTTCCTTCAGGTCAGAGAGTAATCATCAGCTCCACTGTGTTCCAATTAACTCCTTGCTTGTGCTACCTTCTCACGTGAATCCTGTTTTTTTCAGTGTGTATCCATACTCACTGAAAATATCAGGCTATTCAAAGTATAGATTAATATGCATGCAATTATGCATTTTTATTTATAATGTTTGTTTTGATCTTTTTTTGCATGATTTTACTGCTCAAAATCCTTATATAAGTGCATTTCTTGCAATCTTGCCATAACACTACTTAAATTCTTCTAAAAGGATATTCAACAACAAGAGGAGCCTGGGTAAAAAACAAAAAGAATTGTTGGTTAGTAGGCAGTGTATGTTTCCCAGTCTGAGTTCAAGCTTTAAAAGAGTGACATACTTCAGAGGATTTTCTTTTCCTTGACAATCAATTGAGTTGTACCAGAGGATTCTTTGGAGAATTTTCAGTTTAGCACAACTGTTACAGAACTCAATTATAACTCAAGTATTAATGAGGGAGTTCAGCACAGTTATTTAGACAAAACAACAGATAAGAATTCTGAAAATGTTCATAGTCTGAATGGTTCTTAGTTTTTATGGTAGAAAAAATAAAACCAGCTTTCCTTATGTTCCAGAAAAAAAGAAAAAAAAGAAAAGAAAAAACAACAACAAACCAAAAAGCCAAAGTAATGGCTTGCCATTGCATTTTTTTTCAAACAATAATAATCAAAGGCACTGTAATTCAGTAATTTCAGTGGGGTTTCAAGTGAAATTTGTTGCTTTACAATCTATGTGGCAATTTACAGCTATAGAAGTATATTTAGTTCAATTCTGGAAGACTCATTTAAGTTGGGGGGGAGGGGGTTCTTGTGTGCATGTGTAACACATGGAGAAAAAAATATGCTACCACTGTGTTCTCTAGGAGATTAAATCTAGTAATCTATAATCAGAAAGGGAAATATAGACAAGCCTCTCACAACAAGTTGAAATATCTTGTCAAATTAGTTTGACAAGTTTCTTCTAAAAAATTGAATTCATTAAATGAAAAGACTTCTTAAAATGTTGCATAAAATTCTTTAATCAGCAATGAAAATCAGTTTTTTTCTTGATCAAAAAATGAATGGATTACGACTTATTTTGAAACTTTCAGTAAAGATTTTTAAATTGATTTTCTATTTCTCCAAAGTAAGCCATTTGACTAATGTATTTAAGCATTTTGACTAGCCTTTCCTTTTGTACCAAAACCTTTTGTTTATTAACTGGTTATAAAGCAACAACAGGTTTAGTCACGTTTTATTTTGTTTTGTTTGTTTTCCTATGCATTCTAATTCCATCTTCTTTGCAGACTTTTATTTCCTGCTATGAAAAAAAAAAGTAGAAAGACCAATTATTTTCAGTGCAAAATGTAAGAAAACACTCTGCCTAAGGGAGTGGTAGCTGTACTCTTCAATTAGTGGCTTTAAGAAATGAAAAGGTATATAAACCAAATCACAGAAATTAAGAAATCTCACAATACAGAAGTTTCATGATAAATCTAGAGGCCAAAATGACAGCCACAATGTTATAAAAAGATTAAGACAAATAAAAAGTTCTTTGGTGTGTCTTTGACAGACTGTCCTGTAACTGAGTGATTTCATCATAAGACACATCTTTCTGAGGAGGTATTTGCACTTGCAGATGTTTGAGATTTCCCTAGGGAATCATGGTTTACAATTTGGTTTGCTATCAACAACACTGAGTTGTCAAGGGACATATGCTTCTGTGCCTTATTATTCTGCTAAACTGCATGACTTTCAGCAAAAAACTGGAAACAAGAAAGTGGCTTTGGCCATTAGCTGCTGAGAAACAGACAGCTGTCAGAAGGCTTTACTTCCTGCAGAGCAAGATGGTTTCAATGAAGCAAACCATAGTAATCCTCACTTTAGCAGAATGTATTTCAAGCCGTGTTTTACTTCATGCCATTATCCAGTCACAGAAAGCAGCAGAAGTTAGGAGAATCGCAGCCTGTTGCCTATTCTATTTTTTACAGCTGTGCAGAGACTGTAACAAAATATGCAAAAAAAAAAAATCTGTTTCGGTTCCAGCTAGGTCAAAACTGGCCCAGAAACAAATTTTATCCATTATGGCTGACAAGACCCATCTTTAACAGTGCAAAGTAGCAATTATTAATCATTATAAATTTTGATTAAATGATTCCTAATATGTGCTATTACCTTCTTATCATATCACAAGTTATGCTGCCAGGAATACCATAGCCTGAATGGGTGGTGTGAGGGGTTGTTTTGTGTTGTTGGGGCTTTTTGTTTTCAATGACATTGTGAGAAGCTCACTAGAGATAGTTTCACTGCTTGTTTTTTCTGTTTATCAAACAGTGATTAGTTAATCAAACATCTGATTTGCCAGAATACATAATCTAAAGTATGCATATCCTGGTTTTCTATTGTGTTTTTCTCCCAGATATATCAACCTGTTGTTGGCTTGAGATCATATTTTTGTTTGGTTGAATGTTTTTCAGGAGGAATGGGAGAGGGGGTGTTGATTTTTGTTCTCCCAAGTATATTGAATGAACTCAATCCTTTGACAAAATAGTTATATTACATAGAAATGGTCCAACAAACACAAAGCAAATCAAGAATTTGTTTTCTGCTTGTGAGTGATACAAATGAGCCATCTTGAGATATGTTCTCACATTTTACTGAGTTTCTGAATGAGGGAACAGTAAAGCAAGAAACAGTTTCAGAAAGGCTATTTTCTAGATATTTAAAATGTTTATAAGTAAGCAGTGTAACAAATTTCCACCGCTCAGCTTTATTATTTGTTGTTGATGAGCAAAAACCTAATTTAAGGCTCTCTAGTGACTCCAGTGAAGCAATGTTCAACTCCTTTGTGCTTTAAATCAATTTTTATTTAAAGGAATAAATTATTATGCAAATGTCTTATGAACTGGCATTCATTAAAACTGTGGACCAGCCTGATTAACAACAAATTCCAAATTTAGATCAAGTACCACCTTGTGAACAGAAACCAAATGAAGGATCATTGAGTGCTAGATGACTTCAGAGATGGTACCTTTATTCAAATAAATTAATTAATATGTTCCAAAAGAATTATTCAGCTCAAAATAAAGCTATCTACATTTTTAAAAATAAGCAAATGAAAAAAGAGTGATATTGTCTATTTTCTCATTTCATATTATGGTAAAAAAATGTTCCATGATTATCAGAACTTCAGTACTTGAATTGTAATTATGTTCATAATGCATGGAAATTAATGTCTGCTACATCTCTGAGGTGAAGTAGTCTGCCCCACTTCCTGGAAGAAAACATCTCAAGTACACTAGAGAGAGGTTTTAATCTCTGAAGCTAGATATTGGGAAACAGACATTAGAAGAATAAATATTTATAAATAGAAAGACATAAGCTCTTTTGGGTGAAGTATAATACCAAACAAGGCCAGCAAAGAAATTCTGCCCTGATACTGTGTCCAATTTTTCCATCTCCCTAGTCTTGCTGACAATCCATAGACTCCAACTGGCAACAAACCCTATTCAGTCTCCTTTGTGTACCTTCCAAAAGAATTTTTCTCTCGCTCTGCTGGGGCTTTTAAATCCTGCTCCCTCCTAATTCTTCTTTCTTTCCAGTCCCCTGCTCTTTTCTAGCCTTGTAACTTCCTTTTTCTTTTTCACTGCTTACTTCTTTATTGTTCTTCTTTCTCCATTCAACTCCAGTAGTTTTTCCCCAGTGTTTTTCTCAATTTCTACAGGATAGCAAACCTTCCCTTAAGGTTTAGTGGGAGCCACGTGTGGCAGCCAAGACAGAGCAATCCGGCAGTTTTATGTGTTTGTCTTTTGGTAAAAGGCTGCTCTCAGCCTTTTACCAAAAGATAAACACATAAAACTGTTGCATATATAAAACAGTGTGAGAATTACCAAAACCTGTAATTTATTACAGAAAAGAACAACATTCTTGACATTCTAAGTCGCTGAAGAATGAAAAAGAAAGTTCCCATCTTGAAGTGGAAAGTGAAAAAATAAATTTAAAAAATCAAAGTCTAAAGCAAAAAATAGATTCAAACACAGTTTGATTCAATAATTTTCATTGCATTTCTTTTACCTAAGGCTCATTGGCAGGAAGAAGTTACTAGAAAGTGTGTTATAATGTGCAATCAAATGCCTTTTGTGTATTAGTTGTCACTGTGCAACTTATGAAAAATGTAACAGATGCTGTCACTTGTTTTATAGATTCACTTGTAGTTAGGGCTCTCCACACAGGCAGCTACGAAAGAACTCTAAAACTTATCAGCTCACCCCACAAATGTTTGGGATATGATTTTATAATTTGGGATATTTTTGGCCGTATATCTTGAATACAAATTAGTGGCTGTAAATTACATGAACTTTTGCAATCGTTTAATTGAAGTAAATCACCAGTGGATACTGTCCTGAAACTGAGACATTCCAAATATTTTGAAGAGCTTACATTAGACACATGATATTATCATTGCTTATAGCATAGGAAAATAATGCAAAGTTGAATTTAGTAAAAGCACAGAAATTAAATTCTTTTCTTGAAAGAGTGTGCATTGATATGAAATAGATTTAACAAATTTAATAGTACAAGTGACAGTGGTTTCACAAGGTTGAAGTCAATGTACACTTGATTATTTACTGTATAGAGGACAGGGTTAGATAAAGATGTCAAGGAGATTTTTTGTTGATTCAAGAGATTTAGAAAGGACCCAATTTGCTTTTTAAGCTTCTCAGAAGGGAGTTTAGGTGTAGCTGAACACAGATTTAATCAAGGGTTCTGCCTAAAGGAGTACATATGCACAATCAATTCTTTATCTCACTTAGCTTTCAAAGTTTAACGTGTTAATCACTGAGATCTCTTGTTGCAAGGAATTTCTTGGCCTCAAGGACAGATCTTCAGAGGCATCCTGACTCAAGGGCAGAGCCTGGCATGCAGACTGTGGATGTGCAAGCGAGCTCAATGGGCTCTGGGCTGTCCACTATTGGTGGAGAAAGATCATTGACTCATATTTGCATACTGATTACAAATGTTACTTTCTCCCACACCTGCCTTGAGATGGACATTGATCAGCACTGTGGTTAGCTGGATGTTTTGCTCTAATTAACCTTTGGCTAGTCTGTTGTTATCTATCTCCCCCAAATCCACTTTCAGTGACCACATGCATCTGCTAGACAGTGACTGTTGGTTATCACTTGAACAGAGTTACAGGAAATAAAGCTCACAATATTTAAAATTTGCAACAATATGCACAATATTTACCTAATAAAAATAATTTTAAAAGAGCACCTTCTCAAAACAATAGTCACAAATACAAATTATATATTGTTGAAGGAAAATGTGTTAAATGTCTGTTTGATTTTTGGTACATTGAGGTCTCTAAACTTTAATTAAACGTTTACAATAAGTAATAGAAATAAACTTCCAGGCTTCATGAATAATTCAGGTGACATCTATCTTTCTAAGGGTTTAAGAGGGGTGTAAATTTTCCATGAGATTGTAAAAAGTGAATATAAATCTATGTAAGAACAAATTCTATTTGCTACTCTTTACTGCTCCTTGTAGACCACAATAATTGAAATTTTAGTTACTAAAGTCTCTTAAGTGTCCCCTGTAAAAATATTTTATTTCTGGAAGTTTTCAAGGCCAGGTTGGATGTGGCTTTGAGCAACCCCTTTGTAGTGGTGTTTGCAGGGGTCCCAGGACGAGGGAAGAGATGAGAATGTTGATTCCATGTTTCAGAAGGCTGATTTATTATTTTATGATATATATTTTGTTAAAAGAAAATAATATACTAAAAATGATATACTAAAATGATATAACAAAAGAATGGAGAAAAGATTTCATCAGAGGTTAGCAAGGAATAGAAAGGAATAATAATAAAATCTTGCAACTGACCAGAGAGTCCCAGACAGCTGGACTGTGATTGGCCATTAATTAAAAACAACCACATGAGATCAATCAAGGATGCACCTGTTGCATTCCTCAGCAGCAGATAATTATTGTCTACATTTTGTTCCTGAGGCCTCTCAGCTTCTCAGGAGAAAAATCCTAGCAAAAGGATTTTTCATAAAATATTTCCATGACACCCCTTCTAGTTGGGTGGCATCCCTGCCGAGGTTGAGGTATTTGGAGCTAGATGATGTTTAGGGTCCCTTCCAATCCAAGCCTTTCCACGATTCTGTGATTCCTTAGCTCAACTATGCAGAGAGTATTCTCTGTATGTTTTAAAATCTGTCAGGTCAAGTTTTTCCAATTTGTCAGAAACTAACCTCTGACGCATAGAGATAATATTCCTGCAAGAGTTTCTTTAATTGGGTGGTAGGAACATGACATTGCATAAAGTCGTGGCAGTAGAAGAGAGTATTCAGCTTTACATGTGAGAAATATCAGGTGTTTCTCTCTATGTGTATCTGTATGTATGTCAATTTTGTTAGCTACACTGAAGTAATCTCAAGAATATTGATAAAATAAAAAGGAAGCAAAATAATAAGCAGAAGAATATTTTCCTCTATACAATCTTCTCTGTGTAATGACTTCCCTAACATTTTTCAGGAGTGAAACTAGCAGTTGTCAGACAGATAATGCAAGGCTGTAGAACAAGGCTTAGACTTGCAGGGTGATTGACAAATAAGCCAGAGGCATTTGTAACCTGTTTAGGAATAAAAAATACCTTAACACAGGGTCCTGATGAGTTTTATCAGACCATCCAGAGCCTTAACTCAGTCTGTGAATGGCAGGAAGATGCCATCAGTAGAGGACATCATTGTCATGTCACCCACACCTGATTTTCATATCAAATTGGGTTTCCATGCAGGGAGCTGCTCCATCCTGCCTGTGGATAGCTGTTTTGTTGTTTGAGCTGGCCAGGAGGCTAGGTTTGTCATCCACAGGAGTTACACTACAATTTGAAGATATACCCTGATTTTATCAATAAGTTCTGTGCACAAGGCAGTAGCAGGGGAGCATTCACAGAAAATCTAACGTTCCTGTCCACCCTCCTTTCTTCCCGGCAAAGGTTTTGTGTAACATAACATTAGTTCCTTCCTTCCTTGGTACAAGCACATAGCTCTGCAGTCCTCTTTGATCTATTTCTCAGTCACCTTTGTGGGAAAACAAGTAGATTAGACACATAATTTCCTCACCCTTCTTTCTCCTTCCTGTGAAAGATGCCAAAATAGGTATTTACAGGCCTATCTTCCAATAAGAGGGCTCAATAATGACTTTTAGAAAAGTAAATTATTATAATTTTTTTTTAAAACTCTCTATCTGCTCTAGAAGTTGCCCATTATTTCTATCCTCCTTAGCTGCAACAAAAAAGCTCAGTTTAAGCAGAATTATAATTGGTCATAATTTCAGATTCTTTGTACAGAATACAGCAAATGAAGTATTTTGAATTTTTGCTCCTGGAGTGCATAACAGCTCTTCTTTTAAGATGGTCTTATTTTTTAACTTCCAACTGCTAGAAACATGGCTGCAATTTCCATTGATGTTCTGTTTGAGCAACAGAAGTCAGTAATTTAGCCAACAGGGATGGGCTGATTAGATTTGTTGCACACTGATCAATCAAAGCACTATCTTGATCTCACTGGCCTCCAGACATTGCTTTAGGAAGACCAGCCTTAGGAAAAGTATTTTGCTTTTCTTTTTCATTCTTTTCTAAATAAGCTCAGCTGCTCAGAAAAAAATGAAAACCCTCTGCTTAACTCTATGTTTTATATCACACGAGAATATTGATTAGACACCACACAAGTAAAGAGAAGCAGAAATACTGACAAATATAAATAAAGCAATGCTTCAACCTAGTAAGATTTATGTACCAGAAATGTAACTGAATATAAAAAAGACAAAAAGAAGTTGAGCAGGAAGACACAAATATGAGAATAAGCACAAAATGAAAGACAAGAAGAAGCATGGAGACTAAAATTAATATCTGAAAGAAAATTGGCGAGTAAAATTACAATATTATGTAATTTCCTTTTCTTGCAGTGTTCTTTAAAGAGAAACTCTGGTACAAATACAATGTGGACACAAAGAATAGCATACTGTAATAGATAAATATCTTCTATTTGTAACAAAAAATTGATTAAAGAACTGGTGAGCTGACAAAAGAAGAATAGCTAGAATACAAAGCACATTCATGTCAAAACACCAATTAAAGATCCAAATAAAACTTAGCTCAGCAGTGTGTTGGCTGGTGACTTCAGAAGGCTAGGTAATGATTAAAAAAACCAAACAAATGCACAAACAAAACCCAAATAAAAGAAAAACCAAAACCACAATGCCCCCCCCACAAAAAAAAAAACCAAAAAAACCAATAAAAAATACCACCCAAACCACATAACTAAAAAGCTTTAAATAAATAAATAATTAGATACCATGGTGCAAGTATGTTCAAGAAAACACTATGCCTGGTTATCAAATGCAATAACTGCTTTCTTTGGGAGCGCTGCAAGTTTGGTGAGGCACAGGCTTATTAATAATGTGAGAAGATGCATGGATATATAGATCTATATCATCTATATATAGATATAGATGATACAGATAAATATAGGTAGAGATACATATAGATATAGATTAGGTATAGTTACAGAAAAAAAAATCATGTAATTGATCTTAAAAAACCTTAGATGGCAAGTAGGCTGAAAATACTAATTTTACTGTTTGGGATGGAATTTCTATATATTATCAAGACATAATTGAATAGAAATTATTAATTTTCTATCCTATAATACAAATTTCAGAGGAAATCTTATTGCTGATGTCACTCTATTAGAAAAAAAACAAATAAACAAAGCAAGCTACAATTACTAATTTTCCCTTTATTATAGAAAATAAGCTAAAACAAGGTTTTTTTCAGATCACTGTAAAATGTTAAAGGGGAAGTGAAAATACTTGTAAAGAAAAAAAAAATGATTAACAGAAGAGCTAGAAACTATCTTGGCCTTGAAAGAATATGATGTTTTAGATTTTCAAATGTGCCATAAAATGAAAATCAAACTAAGCAATGTACAGGAAAGCAAATTAAGTAAACAAATTTATTTAGCATATTATTAATAAGATAGACCAATTTAAATTGTTATTTAAATTTCAATATATCTCAAAAAATTGAAAGCTTGAAATTATACGTATCAAATTTCCCTTTGATGACAAGTGGTACACCCAGTCAATGTATGTATGGTTACAGCCTTCACTGTGACCAAAATACTTTCAATTATTTGGAGTTAGCTGTGTGTACAAATAACTAAACTTCTAACATCAATATTCCTGCACCAAAATTTTGTTAAGAAATGGCTCACAAAATATATTCTCTATGAAAGAACATCAATGAAACTGAGATGGCCACCTACTGATTTTTAATTTTATTGAGAAAATATCTGTAACATCAGACATCATCAGCTTTCTTTATATTCAAAGAGACTCAGTAGGCCAAGCAAAGAGTGAAATTTAGATGCTGAGAGTAGACTTAAGTTTTGCAGTTGTTAACAGAAAATTATTTCTCAGTGTATTGAAATCTTGCTTCGAGTGCCCAGACATCTTGCTAAGTTTGCAGGCAGTGTCTAGTTCCTGTGAATTGAAACCACAGTAGAGAATCTGTCCAGGAAAACAGTGGGGTTCGCAGTACTGCTGAGGGGAGGCCGGACATTATCCTCTATTTGGGGGTTATATTCAGAACCTCTTTTAGATTTCACTGCGTGAATCAGGTCTTTTCTTCCTTGTAAGTACAGCAGTTAATGCACTTTACTAAATTGGTGTACCTTGACAAGATAAAGATAGAAAATTTGAAATATAATGAAGGGAAATGATACACTGTAAATAAACGGAACTTTGTCGTTAAATGGAACATCAGAAAGAGAGAAGAAACCTCAGAGAAAAAATAAGAATGCTGCTGCTGGGTATAAAGAGGATTCTGATAAATACTTGGACAGCATATTCAGGTTATTGTAGAGATTTGCAATAATTAAAAAATCCATGCCACAGCCATTTTAAAAAAGTGGAACTTCAGGAGCTATGTCTTCTTAGAAGCAATAGTCAATGAAAGTGATCATTTAGAGCACACTTTGCTTGAGTAATGCTCGGATTATAGGCATCTATGTTCTCTATTGTGGTGTTTTTGAATAAAAATGAAGCCAAAAATGGAATACAAGCTTTAAAGAAAAAATCTGTTAGGCTTTTTTATGTTAAAAAAATAATTTGAAATCACAGCATTACAAGCAAAGTCTAGGAAAAAATGTTGTTTGGCTTCGTGTATACATCAGAGAACATGAAATTTATAATATTTCTTAGGCATATTTTTTGCAGTATTATTGTGTACCTAGATTTAGCTAGAGGACAGAAGTGATTTTGCACTTACTTCTTTATTATTGAATCCTCTTTTAGTGCTTTAGTTTTTCTCAGGAGAAATTTTTTTCATAGAAGCTGGTATAGGGTGGTTATTTGAATTTTTTTCCTTAAAATCATGTTGATAGCAGATATTTTAGCTATTGCTGAGCAGTGCTTACACAGCATCAAGTCTTTTTCTGCTTCTCACACCACTTCCACCAGTGAGGAGTTGGGAGGGTCCAAGAAGTTGGGAGGGGACACTGCTGGAACAGCAGACCCCAAGGGTCCAGAGAGATATTCCACTGTATGGAATCGCTGTCAGCATATAAAGTTAGGGGAAAAAGAAGGAGAGAGAGGAGGCTTGGAGTAATGATGCTCTCTTCCAAAATAACTGTTACTGCTGGTGGAACCCTGATCTCCTGGAGATGGCTGAACACCTGCCTGCCCATGGGAAGGTGTCGCAGACATTTTTTTCACAGAAATCCTTTCTTTCAGATTTCTGTGTCTTCTGGAAGGCAGAGGCCTCAGAAGGAAATGTAAACAATTAGTATCAGCTGCTGTGAAATGCAACAGGGACACCTTGATTGGCTCATGTTCCTATGTTTATAATTAAGGGCCAATCACAAAGTGCAAGCTAGGGACAGAGTCCTTGGACACAACTTTGTTAGAGATTCTTTCTTTCTATTCTTAGCTTAGCAGCTCTGCAAACCTCTCTCTTTATTCTATTTAGTATAGTCATAATGTATTATACATGATATATCAATAAATCCAGCCTTCTGATCTAGAAACAAGATTCACCTTCTCTCTCTCACCAGCAGCGACCCACACAGGACGCTGTAATAGGAAGGGATGCATGAACTCACTTTGCTCTGCTGGTGTGAGTGGCTTTTTCTTTACCTATTAAGCTGTCTTTATCTCAGGTCCTGAGTTTCCTCATTTTTACCTTTCCAAATCTGCCCCCCATTCAAGTGTGGTGAAAAGTGAGTAAAAAGCTGTATGAGTATAGTTGCTGGCTGGGATTAAAGCACAACATTTCCAGGGCATTAGTGCTGCTCCTGGGCTGCTGTACTGACCAGGCTGGAGCTCCACTGCAAACTCAAACTGAAGGATCGTGGCTGTAGGCAAGGCATTATGGCTGATAGAGGAGGCCACGCTGGAACAGGTGCACCTCAGAGCTTCTGTGGCTGTGGAATATTTTATATTCCAGGTGGTGCTCCTCTCAGGAGACTGTGGCTCACAGATACTGTCCCACAAAAGGCACCAGAAAGGACTGTCATGGTTTAACCCCAGCCAGGAGCTAAGCACCACACAGCTCTCAAACCATTTAAGAAGCTACTTCCCTCTTTCAGCTAAAAAGTGATTGATAAGCGCCACTTTTGCATGCTTCTGTCTGATCTCACTGTAAATGATTGCTGCATTGGACTGGATGTTTTTATGCAACAGCTTGAGAATGAGCCCTCTTTATCTTCTGAAGTTTCACTAATGTGCAGTTTGGGAGTCATAGGTCTAGTAGGCAGCAGTCAAAGATTACTGACCCAGCCAATAATCAGGAGATCAAATCTGAAATGCTTCTTTCTTGTAGAGGAACTTGAGAGACTAGGCAATTTGTGGAAAATGTTAAGGGTCACTCTTTAATATTTTAAACACCACAATCCACTTAAATCACATGTTTAGGCTGGAAGAAATGGTCTTTGGGTGATATAATCCATATTTAAAGAAATCTAAATTCAGGTGGAAACATTTGAACTACAATATGCTGAAGATCAGTGCAATCATGAATAACCAAACCTGGCCCAGAATTCAACTTGGTGTCCAGAAACCTTTTTGCACTTACATTATCCTAGACATGCTGTACTTAGTGCTTTATAAATATACACTAATACTTCCTATTTTATGGTTCATGTTTCTTTTATGATTGTATATAGATTTTTGGGTAAAATTTTAAATTTTAGTTAGCTGTGATTGGGTGGTCTGCTCTTTGCTCCTTCTCTCCTCTGTCTTTGTCCTTGGACCATAATTTCCGCTAAAAAAGAAATCCATCAGAAACTTGGGGTTTAGTAATTCAAACATTGAGCCATGCAGGAAAGAAGGGAAAATAGTGCATGAGCAGTCATCAATAGTAACTGTCTGGAAAGTAATTTTCTTTGCCTTCAATATTCAAAATAGGGAAAATACTGCCTATCCATTACTGCCCATCTTAAAGGAATAGAAATCAACATACTTGAAAACCAAGTGTTTAACTGATAATGATCAGAAGTATTAGAGTAGAAAAAGATAACCCATCTTCCTTTAAATAAACCAAAACAGCATAACAAAACCACTGTCAGCAGACATTTAAGCAATCTGAAAAACAACCCGCAATAGGAGATTCTTTCAGAACTGATGATAGCAGTGAACAAAGCAAATCATCACAACAGCAATTTGTCACTATGTGTTCAAAACCTGACATGAAAATGCCTTTCTTGAAGCCTTTCAGCATAATAAACTTCTTGGGGAATACTCCCAGAGAGGTTCCTACAAGCAAAAAGAGAACTTTACTTCCAGCAAATTAGTGTCATCCTAGTACATTTATGAGAACTTCAAAAGATGGATTTACAAATTAAGTAAGCGCTGACATTGAGATGCCCTAAAAAATGTGGAAGAACAAAAAGCTGGAGGTAGCAAGGGAGTTTCTTGACCTTTAGTTGTTTTATTTTTCAGCTGTTACAAGAGAAAAAATAAAGTAAATAAAGAAAAACTCAGCAAGCCTCTTATATCTGGAGAAATGCAACAACAGTATTCAATGAATTAAAATATAAAACATAATCAAAGTGGGTAGACGGTGTGTGAGTTGGAAATATGTATGAGTGATACTGTTGCCTCTGACAAGTGACATAAAGTACGGTCTCTGTAATATAGATGGGACACATCATATACTGTGAGATATATAAAATGCATCCACTATCTTTTTTTCACATCTAATTTCTATAGTTGTGTAGAGAAACACAGAATGTAGGATTTGGAGGGAAGCTTTGGATTATGGCCAGACTCCTTCTGTCATGATGATATCACATGATTACTTTTTAGCTGTATTTAAAAGAGGTCTTTTTGCCTCCACGAATTTTTCAAGGTTGTTCAATAAATTCAGTTCCATATCAGTCCTTTATTCTCACCTAAATTTCATTTATGGTCTATTCATGCTCATTTCCTTCCAAGGCAATATTCTTTTAAAGCTGAAATAGCTCATCTCCCCATAAAGCAGTTACCTCTCTTCTCCTTTTCCTTCAGGCAATACATTTAATAAAAATCCATGTTTTCTACACTAATATTTTATTCAGTTTGTCTTTATAAAACACAAGTCTCTACTTTAGAACCTTGCCTAGATAGTAGAAATTACCCACTTCTGCCTTTTTCAGTTTGTGCAGAGGAATGGTGGCTATTTTGCAATAATTCTGCATTGACAGGAATTTGATACCTAATTACCACACCTCAAGTTTTAAAACATTCTGAAACAGATATCTTGTTTCTCTAATGAAAATGAGTTCCTTTCTTGAAGTATTGATGGATTCCTCAAAAAAATAGTGACTTAGACTGCTGGAATATATATAATATGTGAAATAAGGACATAGCCCTATCATGACAGGGCAGACAATTCTTTAGCTGAAATTGGGATCATAGTCTCTACCTTCTTAGTTATAAGTTTGTTTGTTTTTTGTTTTTTTTTTTTTTTTTTAAATAAGATGTGACTCACTATAGCTGAAAGAAGAATGTTTGAAATCTTTATGAGAACAAGCTCTGCACACGAGTCTCTATTCAACAGTCAGCTCTCCAATTGCACTAAAGAGAAATGGTTGATAGACTGTCCAGACAGGAAGGAAAAAGCAGCTGACTGCCTGTGACATAATCCTAATTCATTTGAAATTGCTTTGATGTGAAATCAGTTTCCATACTGGGTAGCAAATTTCAGATAAAAGAGGCTGATGCTGAATGTGAACAGCCTTGATTCAGGTATGTTAATTGCACATCCTACAGTGTCTCATCAACCTAAGAGTTTAATTATTCTCGGGCAAATTCCTTAGCTACATAATATAATGAATATTTACAGTGTATTAAATGGTGTTTGTCATGAAGGAGTGGGATAAAGTGCATTGTGGATAATAGTATCTTTTTCAGAAAAGAGTCAATCCATTTCCACTCCTAACAGCAAGTTTTACAATAGAGTGAAAAATGAAAATATCTTGGTCCATAACAGCAATTAAATTTTTTTATGAAAACAAAATTCTTTTCCTCATTTAAAATAAATAAATAAATATGTTTAGTGCTACATTATCATGTGTTTCCATTGTACTTTCTTACATGCTTGTCAGAAATGTTCAAATTAATTTATAATGATGATTCATTTGCAGTTTTTGCCTCAATTTTGAATCACTAGATTTTTCCTGACTTCAGTGTAGATTTCATCAACCCCCCTTTCCCCTATTCTACAATGAATGTATTATAAATTTAAGTAAATTAGAGTCTATATGAGATAGCAAACAGTTAATGGAAGAATAAAAATATAATTTGTTTTCTATAACTGACTGGGCAAGTGATGAGTCTGTTTATGTAATGGGCTAATAAACCTAGTTACTAAGAGAAACAAAAAAAATGTTTCTGTTATGAGGCATTATAGTTGCATGCAGATTAGCATTTCAATAAAGATTTTTTTTTAATCAAATTTCAAATGACTGTGTTTTTTAGTGCCATTCATGACTCAAGGAGTGTTACATATACAGCTAGATTAATAAAATAGTGTATGTTCACTACTACTTTCTTATACCAGGAAAATGATTTCATTGAGTTTAAAGTTTTCGGAAATGCCACATTAAATATTTTATGATCCAACAAAAATGGCAAAAATTGTTTAGTCATATTTGTAAAATTAAATTATTAAATTATAACATGATTTTCAGACACTTATATATTCATGGCTGATATATCATAGAGGACAGAAATATGACTTAAGGTTCCTCCATTACTGAAAAAAAAATAAGATCTGATGAGCTAGTAGAGTCTTTCTTAAAGTTGCATAGAAAAATAAGTTCATGTTGAGAGTTCTCTTTTTTTAGCAGTTACTTTGATTAGCCAATTGATTAAAAAAACCATATTGTTTCCTCAGTGACCTCTTAAATGTCTAAAACACAATAACTGGCTTATTTTCTTTCTTAACATTTCTTGATTGAAACTAAATAGTTTGTATTCATCACTGCAGGTTCTGGAGAAATCAATTATTTTTTTTAATATTCCTTGTTGAGTAGCTTTTTTCTTTTTTTTTTAGTTGCAACTTTTTTCAGAAAGAAAAGGAAGGGGCAAAAAAAAGTATATACATGATCAAAAGAACTTGAAAGCTAAATCTTTTCAGCATTTGTAGTTTGATCTTATAAGTTGTACCAGATTTGTCTTTTGCCTTACCCTTGTGAGTAATCTCATTGAACTCTGGGACTTTTGTCTTGATAAAGCATTTGCAGACTGGCCCTGAGATAGAACAGGAAATTAAAGATTCATAGAATTGCTCATAGTGGAAGTCATAATGTTCTTTCATCATATCTTTGTGGTAAGACACTTTGCTGACTGTGTTCTTGGCATTGCAACTTTTATTATGGTTTTTTTTTTTCTTTTCCCTATGGTTGAGATCAGTTGTCTGGTTTTATGCGGGAGTGAAAAACACTTTCCTACAAATTTAAAGTTAAAAAAAGATAATATCTAACAATAATTTTTATATGCTTTTGGAAACTTATCTCTCCTCACAGACACACAGAAAGAGCCACTATCTAGACTTGAGTAACTCACAGGTCCAGCATTTGATACGAGGAATTTCTCTCTGTGTAGTTATACAAAAACCCTATACGTTGTCATTTCACAGGGTAGTAGCAATTTTTTTGTTGCTCTTGTAGAGAAGAGGATCACAAATCTGTTTAACATAACTTCCTCAGTCTCATCAAGCAGCATGGGAGCCCTGTTAGTCTTGGAAACCTGACAGCCTAGATGAGTATTCCTGCTGTTTTATGATTGGCATGTACTCTCATTTGGCATCAATCAAAGATTTGAGTGTTGCCTGAACTCCTTTCAGAAATGGTACTGCATCTTTCAAATGGGTTTAAACTATGTTTCTCTGCCTTACACAACTGGTGTTTAACTGACATGTAATTTAACATAAAAGGAAAAATATTTCATTAACTCCTACTCAAAATCCTTCAGTTTGAATTCCTTAAGTTCCTAGTCTGACGTTAGATAGATTCTTCTAAGGGAGGCATTTACAAGAAACAGGTTATCTGTATTAACTGTCAGTTATGAAGATGAGATTCTGTTGAGAAAAATCCTGTTTAATTCAATTCCTTGATTAAATATTCACAAATTTTTGACAGTTTTACGCATCTCCAACATAGTGAGTTTCTTTGTAGTAGAGTGCATTCTAAAAGACCAGTGACTTTAAAAGCAATGGGGAAGTTTTTGGATGCAGAGTCACAATGGCATTCCCCTATTAAAGGACTTGAACACATAACTGTTATTATTTTGAAAGGGAAAAAAATCCATGTAAAGATAATATGTGGACAAGAGATACGTGGGTTTACAAAGGCTCTTAACAAGGTTATCACATAGATCATTTAAGGAAGTTAAGACAGCATGGGATGAAAGCATGGGGTAAAAGAACAAGTACTTGAATTGATAAATAATTAATTAGAAGGCAGGTAACATGACAGGAGTAAATTATTAGCTTTTGACATGGAGCATTACTAGTGACAGAATTCTGAGTGCTCTATGCAATGACTTTTGATGTTAAAGGCATTGACAAGAGATGTGAAAAAATAAATTAAAAACATGTTTTTGGAATAACTGTACAAGTACATTATAAGACTGAGTGACCAGGAAGAAAAAAATGACCAAGAAATTCAGTGCAGATAAAAAGTATATAACTGCTAAAAAACAATACAAATTTCACAAATAGAATGATGGACATTGACCTGGTGGCTGCCACATAGAACCATCAAAATGGTAAATTACAGATAGTTTATGAAACTGTCTCCTTTTGGAAGAAGTTGAAAAACAAATAAACAACCAAAAATTATAAGCAAAAGAATAAAATCAAATTCTAAAAAAAAAAGAAACCACAACAGTATTTTCCTGAAAAATCCATGCTTTTTCCACCTTAGAGTGTACTTTTTTGATTGAACTTTGAGTTTAGTTTTGGTTTGGTTTTTGGGTTTTCTTTTTGTGAGGTTGTCCTGTTGCAAAGTGATAAGATGCATTCCATATGATGAATAACTGAGCAGACTGATGGTCTTCAGTTTTAAAAAGAGATATGTTGAAATGAATATCATAGACACCTTTCAAATAGTGAGTGGCATGAACAGAACGCACAGTGATCAACCCTTCACTGTTACAAAATCAGGAATAAGAACCTCAAATTTAAAGAGGAGGAGAAAAACTTGGAGTAAACAGGAGGCTATAACTACACAGAAACAGCTCAAGGAATGTCTTGGTTGCCATCTAGTTTCAAAATTGGATGCAAAATTTTGCTCAATTTTAAGAGGGGACAATATAAAAGTATTTATAAGAAAGACCAATTAAGAGCAATTGAGTAGACCTCACATATCAGAAATTCCCAGTGCTAAAGACATGAAAACAGCCAAGAAGCACTTATGAGCAATGTGTTTTCTTCCTGTTGTAGTAACTTCTAGACAAAAAAAACTTGGCTCTGTTGACCCTTTGTCCTGAAGCAATAAACCATTCTTCCTATTTTGCAAATAATATGAAAAATTTTAAAATGCAGCTGCTCTGGTTATAGGACAACTCCACAGTCAGTCTCTATAAACACCTAAATATGAGCTACCAGACGTGCCAAGACCTGCTTCTAGGATGACAGTGATAGAGTTAGGAGATGTTTTACTGAGTGGACTGTGAAACTGAATTGACTTTAAGAAAAAACTTGAGGAAATACTATTAGCAAGGGTTTTTTTTGACATGAGTATGAAAAAATAGAAATCTTTTCTACGCTAAATGCTAAAATTTTTCCCCTTTAGATGAAGAATCAAATACCCACTGGGTTAAGGGAAAGACAAAATGTACCAAAAAACTTTTGTTAAGATAGAAACTTGTAATAATACAGACAGAGGGCCACATTAAAAGATGTAGAGGTGTTTGACATAAAATGCATGAACTAACATCAGAATAAAGACATGAACATAAATTTTCCCTTTTTGGAAATAGTTCCTTAGTTCCCTTAGGAGAAAACTTGCATTCTTCCCTACATGGTGACAGTTTAAGAAGGCAACTAAAAGATTTTTTCATTCAATTTGGAAAAATATTTTTTCCTGGGATATATCAGAAAACATAATGATGGTTATTCCATTTTCTTATTCCTTTAATCTTCAAGAGATGCAATATTAGTAGATATTAGGCTAAATATTTCTCACGTTTTGATTTTATTTTTGGTCTTTGTTCTTTTAAGTAGTCCAAAGGGTAAAGTATCTTCAGTTTCCTTTTTTTTTTTTTTTTAAAGAAGTACTTCTACTAAAACCAACTAAACAAAGGTTGAATTTATTCATACATGCAATAAAGGAGTAGGAATGTTACCCTTGTGCATGATACAGGTGTAAATTTATTACCAATGCAATAAATTGTATTTTAAAATAATATTTTTATTACAGATTAATTACTTTTTCCAAATATGCCTTTAATGAAGTACTTTTCTTTCATACTCTTGTAATACTGTGAGCTTAAGAGAAGAGATATAATTCCCAGACAGACAGATTAATTTAAAAGATCAGAAAAAAAAATTAAAATCATGTTACATTGAGTACAAGAAGTATAATCCAATCTATGCTATTAAATTAGATGTATTCTGCTATCAGCATTACCTCTTTTCAGCACTTAGAAGTCACAAAAGTAGGTTTTCTAATTCAGGTGCTTGCTGTTTCTGATAGTTTTGTGGTGCAACCTTAGCAATGTACCAGGCACTCCAGTAGAATACTTAGCGCTTCCACTGCCATGCATAGCAACAACAAAGAACTCCAGCCAGAATTTCCTATTTAATGACAATTTGACTAATTAATTGATAGATTCAGCAACATAAAGCCTGGATGTTAGAAATTTCATTATGCTCAAGAATAAGAATGAATCATACAGGCTTTATTCTTTGTTGAAAAAAAGTATTCAAGCATCTGTTTCATTGCTTCTGGAGACTGATGATTAAAATGAATAACCATTATAAAAGAAATAAAAAACAGGCTTTGTGAATCATTATGCTTTAAAACCATTGAAACAATGAGATTGACTTATAGTCTAGTGAGCATTTAATCATTTTCATATCCATGAAGTAAATATATCTATCAGTATTCCACTTATTTTCCTTCTGCTCCAACTGCTTTTCCTGTTGCCTGCACCTGTCCTAGGAGAATACCTCTATGTCACACTCAAAACTACTTACTTTTTGGTTTTTTTTTCTATTTCTATGCTATTTAGCTTTATTCTAATAAGTTGGAGGAGGTATGCTAAAATTTTGAAAAAAACTGAAATGACTTGTAGTTATCATGAGAATGTTCTTCATCCCTGGAGCTTAAGAATTTAACGTATGTCTTTTATTGCTTTAACTTCAGAGCTGATGGTAGTAGGGAAGAGCACCTGAAACAGAATTTAATAGTAGGTAAATTTTCTTACAAGATGAAATTCTGCCTATGGGTATTGTCTTTAAGGACCTTTCCAACAAAGCTTCTCTATGATTCTATGATTATGAAAAAAAAACACCAGTAAAATTAACTAAAAAATAACAACAAAAAGCCTCAAAAACTAACCAAAAATGCACCATGAAACTAAATGTAGGTTATTCATAGTACTTTTTGTCATTCCTATGTTTTATTGGTTGTTGTGATTTATACCTCTCTAAAGAGAGAAAATAATGGTGGAAATGCTCAAGTGTACAATTTGTGAACATTTAGACTGAAAACTATTTGCCGTAGCTCTCAGAAAATACCTCATAATTCAGAAATCCTGTCTGAAAAGGCACTGAAACTCATAAACGACAGCATCTCTTAAAGTATCATTTGTAAAAAGACTTACCCCTTACAGCTAACCTCTTCTGTGCACATTAACTGCCATGAAAAATAAAAAATAATTTATTTCACAGTTAAGAACACAGAGAATAAATAAAAATTCCTTACTTGCTGAACAATCTGCACCTGAATACCTCCAAATAATTTTTATAGTCAGAAAATAAGTGTCAAGGGATATGGGAATATTCATTCTTATTAATAATTTCCATATTTGTAAATAGACTGACCCAAAGAACACGTGGAGTAGTAAATTTTAAAAGAATTACTTAAAGTTTCATTATCAATTTATAGATTATCAAAGTAGCTGTGGAACTCTCAATATTGCAAGAATAGAAATTATCTTCATAAAATATTTTGTAGAGTTTTTTATAGCGATACCTGAACTTTAGTATTGATATGTGAGGAAAGATGTGTAAGACAACTCCTCAATTTTGACCCTATAATATTTTAATATTTAAAATCACTAGTTCTTTCTGAAATAACAGTTACAATTATGGTTTTTTTCTTTAATATCAATAGTCACAAAACCCTTAAAAATTTTTTTTCTTTGATTCAAGTAACAAAAGTTACTATAGACTTTGTACTAACATTTATCCAAATAGTTTTATATGATGCTGATGGACTGTGTAGACATTTGGTTTGAGTTTTTCATGCAGGTTAAGTTAGTACACTTGAGAATCATTTTGTGGCTAAAGACCACCATATCTCCTTTTACCTGTTTTACAGAATAGGTGTCGGGAGTTTAGTTCAAGCATGGCTTAAAGAAAAAGGCCATGAAGCCATGCAATTGAGAGAAAAGTAACAGGTAGCTGTGAAGCAGTTCCAAAGCAGTTCCCAGCCTGATTACTATAAACAATTAGACTCTCTCAGGCATCACTGTATAAACAATAAGGTTCTCAGGCAGTCTTCCCATAACAAGTGTAACACCCTCTCTGGGAAAAGATGGCACCCTGGGAACAGATGTGGAAGTTCTTGGAACCTTTCATATCACAGCAGGAACACTGGTTTTGTTTTATGTAAACAATTGTCGGTATTGTAAAACAAAAGGAGTGGTTAGAGTTTTCTCTGTTAGCCTATCGTAAACCTGGATTTTGGAATATGCATGAAGTTAATTAACACTGTTATTTAAAGTGACTGATCGATCAATAAATCGGAGTTCGATGCATTATAGGATGGTTGTTCTCCCCTCACTTCAACAAAAAATAGGAATGGGACAGAAAAGATTTATCATCATTCTTGAGCCTCAAATAAGATGAAAAAGTTCAAATATTTTTTTGAGGTGGACAAAACATTCGCCAAACCACTGAAAATTAAACAATCCATTTGTTTTTTTAAATTTCTAGAGCAAGTAACAACATGGCTTTAAGCCGAGACCTCATAAAATTCAAGACTGATACATCTCTTGTTTTAGCTTGTTTTCTTCATCAGTAATTATTTAAAACGTCTCTTCTTCTGAATCTAGTCATCTTCAGATTTAGTGAGAAAGATTCGTAGATGAACATCTGATTAACAAGTTGTCAGCATTATGAGCAGCATTTAAATACCTTTTATCAATAGAATTTGGAAATTGTGTTCAGATTTTTTGAATAGCTACACTTCTATTAAGATTTCTCTGCTGACATCATGTATTGTTTTCCAATCTTAAAAGAGCAGCTGACAAAAATTCTCTGAATGCTATAATGTGCATTATCCTGTGATAAGAAAGACACTCAGATAAATGACACATTTTTTGTAGTCGGTAAAAAAGTCCATCTCAAATCTCTGCAATGTCTATACATCCATATATTTATATATATATACACACATACAGATATATATAAAATACATGCATCTTGACATGCAATGGCTGGTGTTTACTAGGTAGAGAAGAGTTTACCAGATTTTGAATCTCAGCAGAACTATCTAAAGCTATGTCTAAATTCAAAAGGTATTGTCATTTCATTTTACACTTCATTGATTCTGACAATGATTGCACAGCCACAGAAATGAAGAAATTACTAACAAAAATAAATGTAAAATAACAGAGTTCACAACATAATTATGAAGGACAGAATACAGACTTTTTTACAAATTATTACCAGGTCAGCAATCCTTTAGAAACAATCACTTTCCAAAACATTTACTTCATTTAAATTTTTGTTCTATTTAAAGAAGGAATACTGAGTATGGAGAACCCAAAAACTCAGTTTTGTTAATCAAAATCTGAAGGAGCTATGTAAAATACATAAAACAGTTATATATAATAATATTAATAGTCATATTCAAACTACTATAGAAAAAAATTATTTGCTAATACTTTCCAAAACCTTACAAAAAATTTGCTCATGTATTTGCTCAGGACAATCACAATAACTTGTGTTATTGTGATATTAGTTATCACAATAACTTGCGATAAACTAAAGATTTCAGAATAACAGGTTGTTGCTATTTCTGGGATGTGGTAAGCAAGATTTCTGAAGAAAATCTCTACCTAAAGTGTGAAGGATTCCAGGATACACGGTCAGTTTTTAAAGACAGATTTCTCAAAGCACCAGAACAGTCTATAGTGATCGCCAAGAGAATTTCAACTTTGCTGTTTGATTGAACTTGAACACTAGAAGTAGGCATACAGGAGGTGGAAATAGGACAAGCTGCAAAGAAGTGCTGTAAGTACATGACCTGCATCTGCAGAAGAATATCTGGGAAGAGTAGAGTGTATCCAGAGTTCATATTGGCTGAGGGTGAGAAGGGAAACAAGAGGGAATTCTACAGCAGAAGGAAAAGCCAGCCAAACAATTACACCATGTCTTCATAGAATTCTGTTCTATGAAATTTGCTACGCCTTTTTTTATGTCATAAAAGCAACAGAAAACATGGGGCACTAAAGGTGCTTTTGGCCTCAGTCTTCATTGAAATTGATGTTTCCCAAATATCCTAACTTAGGGGCAAACTTTGAGGCAAAAAAAAAGTACATACAGAAGAAAAATATTGACTTCATAGAATAGTTGGCACTGGAGTGAATTTTTAAAGTACATCTCATTCCAGCCTCCCTGACATGGGCAGGGACACTTTCCACTAGATCAAGTTTTGAATGCCTTGTCCAAGCTGGCCTTGCACACTTTCAGTGATGGGGCATCTGCCAACTTTCTGGGTAAAATGTTTTAATGTCTCACTACCTTCAAAGTAAAAAAAATACCTAGATAAATCTTCCTTATGTCCAGTCTAAACCTGTGGGGGAATAGATTGTAGGAGAATAGAGATAGTGCAGAAGGCAATCTTGCCCTTGAGGAGTTGCAGCTGTACTAATCACCAAAGAGTAGGAACAGACCTGCCCTTAACAGGCCACAGCTGTGTCCAATGAGGATGGTTGTTATAAAAGAGTGGGGTAGCAGATGGAGAGGAGAGTTGGAGTTTGTTGCCTCTGCTGGAAGGAGCAGTAAGGGTAAGGTGGTTGTGCAAGGGATGGTTAGGAGTCAGCTGGCCATGTGGAAGGAAGAGAAAAGGAGTCAGTGTTGCGAGAAGCTGCCTGTGGGGACTCGCAGAGAGAAGGTATGAAAGTTTTATAGGAAGATGATGAACTGATGGTGGCAGTCAAGTTGGTGCCAAGCACCGACACCAACAATTGGTGGCCCATATGGAGATGCGTTTGAACATAAACCTATACTCTCAATTTAAAGCCATTATCCTGTGTCCTGCTCTTGTGAAAAGCCCCTCTCCAGCTTTCTTGTAGGCCCCCCTCTAGTGATGGAAGGCTGCTATAATTTTTCCCAAGGACGTTTTTTTTAAGACTAGAAAACCTCAAATGTCTTAGCCTTTTTCTTTGTCACAGAAAGGGTGTCCAGCCCTCTGACCACTTCAATGTCTCTCCTTTGAATCCAGATTTAAGAGTTCCATGTCTTCCTTGTACTGGATACACCAGGACTAGATTTATATTTCAGGTCACTTCTCATGAGAGTGGAATAAAGAGGAACACCCTGCTCAAAATACTGACCATCTTTTTTTTTGGTAGCCCAGGTTAGGACTGTCTTTCTGATCTGTAAATTCTGGGTTGTAAAACCTGGATGAACTGCAGAATTAGGCCCAGATTGGTTTTCTCAGCCATTCATTGCTGACCCATAAATTTTTTTTTTGTCTCTCAGTATCTCCTACTCTTGTTTTGCAACTCTTGTCTCTATCAATTTACCCCCCAGTTTGTGCTGATATTGGGGATTACCTTTACCTACTTACTTCTTAAGTTACTAAAGCATCTGAGTAGTATCTTCTGATTCTTTGAGCAGTCATGAAAGTTTTGTTTTGCTAGCAAGCCTACTCATGAATGTCAGCACACCTACAGCTGTCTCTGGCGTACTCACCTGACTTCCACTTGCCAGCAAGTGAGCGTCTAGATTGCTTCCTACTGATTTTTTTCTGATGTTTCCAAAGATTTTTTCCAATTTTTAGAGCAGAATCTGTGCTCTCCGTCTGATGAAAAGGCATTTATTTATAAAAGTCAGCACTTAGCATCAAATCTCTATAGAGCAAACTCTTTCCAGTATTAAGCATGGAGCTACACTCTATAGGTTCAGGTTCCTCTGAACAGAAATTGCTAGAAAACAGAATTTAAAAAAACAATTTTTAAAGGAATTTTTGGTCCCTTAGCATAACATACAATAATTCAAATTTGAGATGTGTAATTTTTAATATGCAAGATTAATTTTGATTTTAGGAAAAAACTAACAAATTTACTTTGACTACAAAAATCACCAAATCACTGAATAACCAAGGCTAGAAGATACCTTTAAGACCATCTAGTGCAAGCATCAACTTAGCACCACCGTAACCACCCTTAAACCATATCCACAAAAATATTTCTATGGCATAAATTGCCTCTAGATTGCAGATTTTATTATGTCCTCTACAATAAAAAATGTTTTACTTACTCCTCAGTTTCAAAAGTAATGAGATTTTATCAAACTCTGTAATGTAAAATCTATTGGTTTATATAAAAATATGGTATGATTCAAATGCATGATGATGTGTCCCGTGAAAACAGAGTTAAAAGACTCAAAGTCTTCAGGATTGTAGTTTAGTTTCTAAATTTTTGATATCTTTGATTTACAATTTCCATTGTGAAAACTATTGAAAAAAATTAAATTTTCAAAATTATTGAAAAAAAGTAAATAGTAAACTGTTGCATTAAGTTTCTTTGTGCGAGTGGACCTGAATTCTCTTATATCCATATATTAGATGCAGACACATATCTGGACATAGATGATATGTAGATATGTAAATATGCAGAGATTGCCATGGAGTAAAATGAAAAATTCCTAACTAAACATTCAGATTTTCATCTGAATTTTGTTTTTATAATGTAGGTCCATCACAGGTATGAATAGAGGGAATTGTAATGTAGACAAAAATCTAAAAGTATCTCTCTTGTATGAGCAGTATAAGAATCCATGTTGGCTAGGAACCATTTAATAAGCCAGGAAGGCTTTAATTGTGGAGGAATCATGTTGGAGGATAATATTGGCAATTCAAATTGTTGAACAGAAATATCTCAGCTGTGTGGTTCACTCAGATAACACTAGTTCTTTACAGTGTTTTCCATAAATTATGTTCCTTTAACCCAAGTGGTTTCATTATACTTACTGTATAATTAAATTACTACATTAGTATTAGTAGTCAAATTTCCATATTGAAAAGAAAAAAGTAATGTTGTTTCATTCTAAAAATGTTAAATAGAATTTTCACAATGAATATTTATTAAGTATTGTGAAGTAGATTTGATGATGATTTTTAATTGTGCTGCTTGTCTTTATAATTGCAGCATTATTCTTATGTAAATTGGTGTATTGAAGAGTTGGAGAAAAGAAACTCTCTGGTTTCCTATCAATGTTAGCATAAGACTAATGAAAACAGTGTTGGGCGCACACACCCTTGCATTCCCACTGGGCCATTGTGAATTCACATATACATGTATTGGCTTTTTGTGGCAAGGTTTTATTAGAGGAGGGTTCCCTTCTAGGAGAAGAGACAGAGGGAGTTTCAGGTTTTGGTCTTGCTTTTATTTGTTGTTGTCCTACTCTTTTATCTGGCAGCAAATATTTTTTTCTCACCAATTGGGAAGAAAATGTGAATAAGAGAAAGCTCAGGAATAGGGCCAAAAGAAATGGGCCTAATCTGAAACATAGTGGGTTCTCTCTAAATATCAGGAAACTTTTTTTTTTTTTTCCACTGTGAGGTTGACTGAGCAGTGGTACAGGTTGCCCAGGCAGGTTGTGTAGTCTTCCTCCTCAGAGATGGTAAAAATTATTCTGGACATGTTCCTGATCAATTTACTGTAGGTGCTCCTTTGTGAGCAGACAGTAGTTGGACCAGATGTCCTCCAGAGGTTCCTCCTAACCTCAACCATTCTGTGAATCTGAGCAAGAGAACAAAAATATAAGCAAAGACACAAAATATACTTAACTAATACATATAGAGAAATCAAATTTAAGGGATGATTATATACTTGAAAATATAAAAAGTATGTTACTAGTGTAAGTTGGATATTGAAGAGGAGTTTGAAAAGAGTTTAAAAACCTTTGATAAACAGCACTTATTTGCTACTAGTGGTAGTGGAGAAATCCACAGCCCTAAGCCTTCCAGGACTCCTATTTGGACAATCCACAAATGCACATTATAATTAGATCAGTTAGTCATAAGCTAAATATATAACAGCTTAAAATGATAGAATGGAAGTAGATGATAAACCTTGCAGTTGTAAAATGTAGATTGGAACAAAATTATGGGATGCAGAGAGAGCAGCAATGATCTGTGTTATCACATGAGGCTCAAACAAGGGAAATAAGAAAAGTTATTCAACATTTCTAACAGAACATGATGTTTTCAGACACATCAGGCTTATAAAATGAATAGAATGAAAATGCTTTTTCATGCAATAATTAAACCATTAAATCTCTCGGCATAGTAGTAAACAAATGCTTTTAGCTATATGGGATAATGCAAGGATTCAAAGACATATTGTAGCACAGTAGTTTCATCAGTGGCTGTTAGAGGTTATCTACATACATGTTTTATTTCAATCAGAAGGTGCCTTTAGAAAGAAGAGAAAGTCACAGTTTTCTATATTTAATTCATTTTTCCTTGTTAAAGCTTGAAGCCTGCAATCTGGATTCATTTTTTATGAAGCTGCATTGAAGGATGAAGACTGAGAGTACATCTAATGTGGTGTAAGGGTTAATCCTTATTCAATGCACAGTACAAATTTAGACTTAGGCCAGAGGAATCATTCTCCTTCACCAAGCCAAAATAAATGATGTGTTGTCCTCTGGACTGGCAGATTTTCTGTCAGATGTTCACTGTGTTGTACTAATTTTTAATACAGTCCCTGTGGTCTAGGTTGGATCAGCTCACAGAGTGCCTTATCTATACTTTTTATCTATCCTTATTTTCCCCCTCAAGTATCAACTTTGTCCTGAGCTGTTTCTAAGCATGTTTTAAATGTGGTAACATTTCTGGTGGTCAAGTGACTATTGCTTGACCTGTTCTTTTATCTGTCTGGTAAAATAGTCTTAACTTGAAGAATTTTATTTCAATTTATTGACAGTTCATGCAAACACTCCTAGTTGACTGTACTGTTGTTTTTTGCTCCGTGATACGAGCAGTCTCTCCCAGTTGCCTCAGCAAGGTGACAGGCAGTGCAGAACTGTGAGGTGAGCGCAAAGTCTTTTCTCTCTCCTGTACCTTTTGTTTTCCTCATTTTCTTCTGTTACAGCATGGGTCACCTGTGGGCTGTAGTCCCTCAGGAATGTCCCTGTCCTGCCTTGAGTTGTCCACTGAGGATATTTCCTTGGGCTGCCCTGCCCCAGCATGGGTTTCCTGCAGAAGCACATCTTCTTGAATATTGGGCCTTCTGCCAAGACTGTCTCTCTAGCTGTGCCCACAAAAATGACCTTTCCTTGTTTTCCTCTGCTACTTCCTTTTCTCTGTCCGTGCGTCCTCATGACTACCATTTTCCCTAAAATTTGTCTCAGGCAGGCTGTCAGGAGTTTCCTTGCACTTTTGACTCTCAGTGGTCACATCAGGGCTAGAACTGGAGGGATAGATTTTGAAGAAATATGTGTAATTTTTTTTAAGCAACCGCAACATTTTAAATTTCTGATGTGGATTTTTTACCAAAATATTAACTTAAAGGGAAATATTTAGATGAAGTTTTGTAATTAATTTTCACATACTCTTATTATGTGGCCTAAGAAATAATAATTTATAATACATGTGCTACACCAATAGTTTTTAGACTCACAAACTAGAAATCCTCAACATTTCCCTCTCTTCTACATCCCTGTACATTTGCATCAGTTACAGTTTGTCCCTAGAGAATACAGAAAAAAATATTTCAGGAACTGAGGATGTTTTAGTCCCCATATCCCACCCACACTGCAGCACATGGCTCTTAAAAATTTGAAGCTTTTGTCAAAAGAATGAAATCCAATAGAAACATACTTACAGGCATTACTAAAATCCTGAGAAAAGTATTAATTATATTATCATTACACAGTCTAATTGTACCAAATGAAGAAGATGTAGGCAAGACAATTAATGGAACTCAGGAATTAACTAGAAGATTTTTCCTATTCTATTTCTAGAGAGGATAGGGCTAAGAAAATTTGAGTTTTTCACTTACAATATTAATTTTTTGGTAATATAATTTATACATGTGTATTTCATATAGATCTAAAATATGAAAAGCACTTTTGTATACTTTACATAAAGTCATGTTCTAAAAGTTTTGTGGGTTTATTTCTATGGCAATATATTTCAAATTTAATAACATATTTACTCGAATTTTCCACCTTTAGTCATATTTTGGTGGGTATTTGGTTTGTGGTTTTTTGGTTGGGTTTTGGTCAGAACAGTAAGCATGCAAAATGTAAAAATGTATTTTTATAATACAAATCCAATTTAATTCACATGCAAATTATTTTCTATATTTATTATGGAGATCAAAAATGTAAGTGGGAGATATAGGGAAAATTATTTAATGTAAATTCTTGCTAAATTATTTCATTTTGCTTCCAGCTTTGTTTCAGAAAAGAAGCTAATTTTGAATCAATTTTTTTAAATGTTTACTATCAAACAGAATTCCAAAAGCAAATATTTTTAGAACGTTAAGAAGTTGAAAGCTATTACAGGGATTTTTGTTGTTTCATTTTCTTTCTTCTTGCTTCGTGCAGTTTCCATAAAAAAGGCAATATACTGCACAAGTAACTCTTCAGATAAATACATTTGCAGTGCTATCCAAGACTGAATTCAATTCTGAGTTTAACCATGCCTGCCAATTATTTCCAGCTATTTGATAGACCAGTTCTATTCAATTTAAATTCCATTCTCAACAAAAATATACAACAAAACTATGCACTGAGAAAATGATACTTTGTAAGACACAGAAGCAATAAACAGTTTTATTTTCTTTACTGTTCCTTTTGTGGAAGTAAAAAGAGGAATAGCAAGAATCTGTGAGATATGGCATATTATATTACTAGCTCTGTGCATATTCTAAGCTGTTTTCAAAGAGATGCATGAATGCATCATGGGCCAAAAAATATCTTCTAAATTCATGTCTTAAAAAACCAAACCCAAAAAACCAAAAAAACAAAAAACAACAAAAAAAAAAAAAAAAAAAACCCAAAAAAACAAACAAACCAAAACCTGCCTACTTCAAATATATTCTAAAAATTAATACTTATATTTCACAGCTAAAAACATTACTTCAGGTTTCAACCAGATATAGAATGATGCTAGTTTTTAAACCCATATCTTGTACACCACATAGGCAAGAATTTCTTGTTTAGATTCTGTTGAGGGTAATAAAAATTTTGCAGAGGGTAAAAAAATTATGTACTTCTCAAATGTGAGAAAATGACATATGCTTCTTTACAGAGCTGAGGTCATTCTAATAAAGGGAGGAAAAGAGAAAGGTCACAGAGAATTATTTTTACCTCTTACGCATTTCCCTTCTTCACATATTCTCATCCTAATACATTTCTACAAAGTATTCCACAGATTTCTGATTCTTCAGTATACCTGATTGCTTTCCTCAAGTGAGGCATAAATTTTATTTTTCTATCCATAAACTTTACTGACTTTGACTGGCATGACATACAAAGAAAAAAAAAGTTGTTGTTGTCATTAGAACTGCATAATTAATTTTGCAATTCTTTTAATATCTTCTAGCAGAACAATTAGATAATATTTTAATCTATGTCTGTATTATTTGACCTGTAACTATATGGGAGACTGTTGTTTTATTCATGTAAGCTAGTCACAGTCTATATGCAAGTATATATGAATCATAATTAGTTTTTTTAGGGACAAAATCCATTTATCTATCTATATATATCTATCTATATAATATGCATTTTTAAGCATGCGTGTATGAACAAAGAGATTAACAATGTAATTTTTCATTATTTTATTTGTAGCTATTTTACAAACAATTTCTGGGGAAAAAAGTGCTCATTGGTGTATAATTCTTGTGAATTCTTATTAGAATAAACTTTGTTCAATCATCCTAATTTCAATGTGCACTTATCTTGACAGATACCTACATTTTATGAAGCAATTTCATGTGCAAATTGTGATAATTCATGCACACTCTTGAAAATAACCACAAGTAAAGGAACACATTTTTTCAGCTCTTTGTTGTAAAGAAAATGGTGGTTTGGTTTTTAGATAAAGCAAAATTTCACTAACTTGCCCAGCATTTTGCAAGAAATAATACTAATAAATAAAATGTTAATAGTATTTTGTGTTGTAGAATTGAATCAAATTTTGGGAATATATTTTTAAGAAATATTAAGTAGAAGACTATATTGCATCTTGCAGGAAACAGAAAACCAATTTGTTTGTTGCCTGTACTAGGTTTAAGTATTCTCTTTCTGGGGAAATCCGTCCATCTCTTTTTAGGAACAGTGAATTCTAGTTAAAAAAAGGAAAAAAAAATAGAACTAATGTGCTCAATGTTGGAAACTTCTCAGGTGCATGTTTTACAGATTTGAAATGCTTGCAAAGAATTTCAAGGCCCAGCTTTAATTTTCAGCCTGTCTGAACTCCTTGCTAAGCTTTTTTGCACCTCTAGACTGCTACACGAGGAAATGAGAGAATAGTTTACAGCACAATACCATTATTCATAAAACAAAATAACTTTTCCTTAGACAGTTCTTAAAATTGATTACATATTGTACTTCCTGTGTATGAACTGCTTTTTCAGTGGGCCTACTGGTAAAGAATTGTTCACTGTTTTTTTTTACCATGTTAACAAAAAAGAATATTTTTACAGCTTGCAAAGCTCAACTTTTCAGAAATTTGTTTGCTGTGGAAAGGTTCTGGTTTTCTTCCGTATTTCCCTTCTATTAATAATTTACCAGGTTTGGTTTACTTTTAATGAGCAGTGGAACTGAATATCCACTGTAAAGACTGTTTTTTAATTTTGCCAGGCTGAATATATTGCTGATTTAAAATCATACAGTGCAGTTGGGAAATTTTAATTATACTGATTTTCAGTGTCACAACAGCCCAATAGAGTAGATATTTTCTTGATTTCTTTTTCTCTATTAATCAGGATCATTATCATGACAAAATTTTCTGAAAAGCAATCTAAATCAAAGATTGCAAAACTTTCTTGGCTGGTAGTACATTTTTAAGCTGTGGAATTTCTATAATTTTTAACAATTTACACCCAATAATCCATGAATAACTCAATGATCATACCTGCTGCACCAATATTTGACTTCAAGTCCTAAGACATTTATTTGTTCCCTGCATCTCATTGCTCAGACATGATACAAAGCCTATGAAGTAATGGATCACAGTATGGATGAAAAGGAGTGCCATCTATAGTGTAGAAATAAAAACAGGAAAAGTTTAGTAACTCTAGGAAATATTATGCTGCTCAGTAGATGATCTGTATTTCAATTAACATCCTAGAATAATTTTTTTCAAGGATCACTACTCCAACCCTCAATATTTCCCATCACTAACACCAGATACTGTGAATGCTTTTGGTTTAAATTAATTAAATTCAGAGTAATTATTGTCACTGTGAGAGTGAGACATAGAAATTGGAGGAAGGTGTCTGACACCTGTCAGTAAGATCATGCTCAGATTTTCTTAAAAATTGTACAACTTACAGTCTTATGACTTTTTTTTTTTCTTTACAAAATGCTTCAGGTGCAGATCTCTGAGTGTTAACAGAACTATTTCAAGAGCTATTTTGATGTCCTGGGATACTCCTGAAGCTGGAGAATTCCTGTCATCCTACCCTTGCCATATTGGAAGGCAAAGCCTCTAACATCTTATAGCTCTCCACTGTCTCCTTCTTTAGAATCTTTTTCAGTAAGCAGGTGCAGTGACCTCTGTACACTCAACATTTCTCCTCCCACAAACAGTTTTAGCCCAGCAAAAAACATTATTTACCTGGACGTAGTAATTACATCTCTTGTACTAAATGAGAGACAAAAACTGGTGTCTGTCTCCATGAAGTAGAACAGCCTGTCTCATAATCACACTATTTACAGCTACCCCCTTCTGTAATAAATTTGCTCTAGGGAGATTTGGAGCAGAGTAGAACAGAGGGAGCATGTGAGCTAACAGCATGGGGCTCCACTGTTAGAACTGGTTCTTCATTCTCTTTTATTGATGTACTGCTCTGTAACAGGACACAGGTACTCCTTATATCATTGCTCCTACTGATCTGAGCAAGAGCTGCAGCACCCTCCACATCCATTACTGTCCTTGGAGCACTCAACTATTACTTCACACAGCCCTCTCAAAAATAGATGTGAATAAAGAGCAATTTTTCATTGGCTGTGTGAAATATCTTAAATCAAATAAATCTGTAAAGGTGTGTTGAAGGAGAGTGTCTTCTTCTCTAAGGGCACCTGGTCAAAGGAGTCATAAATCAGAATGTATGAAGACACACCTGACTAAAAAATTATGAGAAAGTTTCTTAAAAGAACAAACTTTGACACTGGCCTGAAGAGTATGAAGGATGTGAAAATGTTTTGATTTTTTTTTTTTTTCAGTTGAGTGATGAAATAATGGGACATAGAAACCAGATGGTCTTAAAACCTGCCCAGTTAATGTTTATAAAGACAGTAAGCAGAAATGGTGAGTCAGTCACACTGGTTGATGGAGTACCAAGAAACTGTGGCAAACTGGCACTTCATGACTCGGATGCAAACCTGAGGGTTGAGGATGTTGAAAGATGTCCTCTTCACATGAAAATGCAATGTGAAGAGGAAGGGGGAGAAGGGAAAAACAAAGGATGACTAGACAGAAAAATATTAATCAGAGCTGGCTAGTGCACTTATCTGACCATTCTCTGCACTTGATCACTGGTTTGTTGTGTCTTCTCATATTTTCTTATTAAATCTTAACACCATGCCTGCATGCTATCACTATCCACACCATGTGTATGTGAATGCTGCAGGGACTTGGTGCCAGCTGCTGAGGGGACTGGCATGGGTGGACAGGGTACCAGCTCCTGCAGTCAGACTGGGCTCCTTCCCTGTGGCATCAGCTACTGGAGCCAGTTGGGTTCTTGGAGTTGACTGGGGTGGGAAGAACAATGTCTGTTCCCAAAACCATTGTCCTGGTTTTGGCTGGGATAGAATTAATTTTCTTCTTAGCATCTGGTACACTGGTGAAATAGAGAAAATTAACTTTATCCCAGCCACAACCAGGGAGAGTGAGGCAAGTGATGGGCTCAGCAGCTGTGGCTATAGTGGGACTACAGGTCATAGCCTGCCTGCCTTGTTTTGAATGGTGAGACTGTTTGTGCCTTCCTCAAGCCAGATGCGTGTGGGGTGTGCTGTGGCATTCACTAGAAAACTCCATGCTGGACCTGCCAGCAAGTAGGGTGCCCAGGTTTGGGAAGGGATAGGGAGGTGGGCAGCACCTGTGCTGGTATTTGGTGGAGACCTATGAGTGTGTTGGTGCTGTGTATTTGCAGTGAGCAGCCAGCTGGACCTGCTGGTCTGCTGGTGAGTCAGGAAGAGGAAATGGGATCCAGGCAGGGGTGCTGGGCAGGAAGAACGGCCATCACAGTGCTCAGTGGGCTTCTGAAACTGGAGCATTCACATATGCACTGCATTGGTAACCTCTTGCTTCTGTCAGCCCAAGAGGAAGGGACACGTCTGTCTGAGCGCATGCCTGGTGCGAGTCATGAAAATGTGCTGCTGTTAAAGGCAACCCCAGCCTGTGGCTGCCTGTGTGACAGGCTGTGCCTGTGTCCTGTGTGTGATTGTGTGTCTCTCTGGGGTATGTGCTCAGCTTTGCTGCTGTCTTAACCTGCAAAGAGGAAAGCAGCAGCCCCTCCTTCAGCCTGGGCACACACCAGGTACTTGAGCAGCGAGCTGGGCCCACTGGCCACACAGGACAGGCCTCAGGCCAGAACAGCTGCAGGACCTAGCCCTGCTCTGATAATTTGCTATCAGAGCCAGCTTCCAAAACTGCTTCTTTTGCGACAAAGGGTATGAAGAAAGCCCGAAAGGATTCACTCAGTTTTGGATTTTAAACTCTTGCACACCTGATATTCAAAATAACTAATCTACCATAGAAAGTCCCACTGAAAGGTATTTTTTTCTCAATATCAGTATGTTTCTCAGGGTTAATCTGTATCTGTTAGGTGACAGAAGAAATAGGTGGTGATATGTAGCAAGAATATAAGGTAAAACAGAAACACATATTGAAACCAGAGTTATCCTCAATATACCATTCAAACTGCATTTGCTTTTATTAACCTCTAGTGTATGGAAACGCTCTTTCATGGGTATAGATATTGCCACCTGTCAAGATTTGATTTGGTTATGGCTACAGATATAAAACCTTTTTCCTTTATTTTTTCCCTGAGGCCTTGTGGCAAAGACCATTTATAAAGGCAGCAAAATGGATTAGATACACTTCTTAATAAAGCAGGCACATTCAGTACTGACTAGAAGAAACTGGAAGCAAACAGCAAATTGGGGCAAAAAAGTGAAGAAATTTTACATCATTCACTTATTTGGTATTATTCAGGATTGCTTAAAGTTTTCTATTCCCTTAAAATGGTCTCAGCGCCATAAGAATGGAGATGTGCAGGATGCTGACATGACTCAGTCTCACCTTTTTATGTTAGTGGTGAAGTTACTAGTTTGTTGTCGCAGTCGAGGCGGTCACGACATAAAGCAGAGACCACAAGCAGTCTCAGTTGGTAACACTTGGCAACAGTTTATTAATGAAAATGGCTGATCTTTTATACACTTTCCAGTTGATTACCCTTCCTCTACCTTAGCTATTGGCCACAATAATTCAATACCATGCCATTGGTGAAAAGTTACTCTGACTCCACCTAATTTTCTAAAAATGCTTCATCCAGCTGCAGAATGCTCTTATCTTCCTTCTCTCGATCTCCTTGGTTACAGCCTTGGAGAAAGCTCCTTATCAGCTTCTTCTTCTTCTTACTTCTCGCTCCTTTAGCTAACAGGCCCGCTGCTAGCCCCTTCCACAGTTTGTCACCACTTTGTCTCTGGAAATGTGTGATTTAATCCAGAATTCTATCAATTACATTAATAGAACTTCAGTGTCTCACTGTGTTTTTGAAGGAAGACAGCGGCCTAGACATAGATGGGCTTCATAACTGAATGACTATATATGATGACATCCATAATATTCACATTACAGGGGTTTCTTGTCCCAGAAGAGGTCTCCTACTTTAAAATACAAAGTATCATTTTGCAGTCCTGGCTTTATTATTCAATACAAGAGATCTGAAAACACAGCATGCTCTTCCATATGACAGTGTTTTACATTTCTTATTCCCATCTCTCTCTCCCTATTTTCTAGCACTCTCTGCTCTCTAGTTTAGGCCTTTCCTTATCTATGCTTAAACTCCTGCTGTCTAGCACATTAATCTGCTTCCAGTATTTTCCCCAAAGTGCCCATTAAACCAATACATTTCAACTGTTTAAACAGCTACTGTAATCTCAAATGATCCCAATGGAAAATGAAATAAAACCAGGCATGCCATATGGATGAGATTTATTTAAACAAATATAGCTCTTCATGCAGAAATGTGTAAATTTGGAATGGCCCAGGCTCCCTTCAGTGGTTCATCTCACGTGTGTCTAGATTAAATGAACCATGACCTATAAGTATCTATGCAAACATGAAGGTATGAAAAATATGTTAAAAAAAAGAGAAAAATATAGGTAGGATTATGTCGGGAGTTTAGTTCAGGCATGGCTTGAGGAAAAAGGTCACGAAGCCATGCAGCTGAGAGAAAAGTAACAGGTAGCTGTGAAGCAGTTTCAAAGCAGTTTCCAGCCTGACTTCTATAAACAATTAGTCTCTCTCCGGCATCCTTGTATAAGCAATAAAGTTCTCAGGCAGTCTTCCCATAACAAAGGTAACATCCTCTCTGGGAAAAGATGGCACCCTGGGAACAGTTATGGAAGTTTTGGGAACCGTTCGTATCACAGTGAGAACACTGATTTTGCTTGATGTAAACAATCAACGGTATTGTAAAACAAAAGGAGTGGTTAGAGTTTTCTCTGTTAGCCTATCATAAAGCTGTATTTTGGAATATGCATGAAGTTAATTAACACTGTTATTTAAAGTGACGGATCGATCAATAAAGTTGGAGTTCGATGCATTATAGGATGGTCGTTCTCCCCCTCACTTCAACAAATTGGTGACACCCGGACGTGATAGCGGACACCACGACGATCGCGGCCATCACGGGGATTGCGAACACCAAAGGATAAGTGAGGAATGGTTCAGGCTCCGAAGCAGCGGGAGCGGCAATAAGCGCGAAATTAAAGCGGAGGAAAAAAGAAAACCGCCGATACGCGCCGTGCCCTGGCGACCATAATCAGATGGGCCAGCTGATACGTGCGGCATAGAAGTCTTGGAATACGCTGCTAGGTGAAAGTGCGCACTTAAAAAGAGGTATGGAAAGACAAGCCGCATATGAACTTTTTATTACATTTTTGCAAAAAAGGCAAATTAAGGGTATAGACTTACAGAAAGAATTGCAAGGTCTTTTGGCTTATGGTCTGGAAAGGGGAGTCTTTGTGAATCCCCACACGGTTCACGAGTTGTCGGAGTGGCGTAAATTTGGTGATATATTATGGCAGGCTACGTTAGACGATGATAAAACTGCTAGGAAAATGGGTAAATTATGGCGGGTTATTAACAACGAACTGTTGCAGTTTCAGGCGGAAAAGAGGGCTGCCTATCAGGCTACTGCCGCTCACGATCGTAATAAAGAATACGATCAAGAGAGGGAGTTTGATAAAGAGTCGGGGACTCCTCCTGGCCCTGCAATGAGGACGGTTTCATTACCGACCTCGCCTCCTCCCTCGGCAAGCCAGGCGCCGAGCCAGGCTCCACAGGGCGCTTTACTACCCTCTGCGCCGCTTCTACCGCCTCCTTTAACGAGCCAGCCCCCCCTGACGAGCCAAGCTCCGCAG
The DNA here is from genome assembly GCF_027887145.1 of Ammospiza caudacuta. Taxonomy (NCBI): domain Eukaryota; kingdom Metazoa; phylum Chordata; class Aves; order Passeriformes; family Passerellidae; genus Ammospiza; species Ammospiza caudacuta. The sequence continues at coordinate 74,227,721 of NC_080594.1, forward strand.
GGTGCTCCGCAGGGTGCTTTATTGCCCGCTTCGCCGCAGGCTACGCATAGCACTTCTGAGTCTCCCGTATTGCTTGCATCGCAGCAGCCAGGGCCACAAACGTGTGTCCCGTTCCCGAAAAGTAATCAGAGCCCTGGGTTGGAAAACGATCGAGCGGTGATGATTGCACGGGAAAGACGGGATGCGTGGGCAGCTCTTGCCAAAGATGCAATGGACAAGGGAGACCAGGAGTTGATAAGCTTAGCGAGCGAACTGGCTTGTCCGGTTATTTTCACCCCCCAGGCTGGCGGAGGTATGCAAGCGACAATTAGTGCTTTAGATTGGAAGATGTTATCTCAGTTGCGAGCTACTGTTAGCCAGTTTGGCTTTAAAAGTGAACCAGCCAAGCAAATGCTCGACTATATTTTTGACACCAGTATTCTTCTTATTAATGATTGTCGTGGCATAGTTAAATTAATCTTTACCCAACATCAACAATTGCTGTTTAATGCTCATTGGCAAGCGCTCGTTAGCGAGTGCGTGGCAGTACAAAGGCAGCAGGGTGACCCTCTCCATGGCGTCACTGTTAGTGAGCTTATGGGTCTGGGACCTTTCTTTCGTCCTGAGGCACAAGCCTTAATAGGTCAAGAGAAGTGCCGGGAGGCAATGAGGTTAGTCAGACTCGCGATGGAAAGGGTAAAGGAACCAGAAGAGAGACCTGTATATATAGGAATCAAGCAAGGCAGAGAGGAATCATTTAGCTCTTTTATTGACAAGGTTGCTGCAGAAATTGAAAGAGCTGAGGTGCCAAAATATCTTAGGGGAGTATTGCTCAGGGAGTGTGCTCTCCGAAATTGTAATTCTACTAATAGGAGAGTACTTAACACCCTAGGTACTAATTGGACTATAGAAGAGGCATTAGAGAAGATGGCCCTCATATCTACGGGACAGCAGGCTTTTGTGGTAGATGCGATCAAACAGAAATCAACGTCAGGAATAGGCTTGCAAGAACAGGCAAAGTCCTCTCAGAGTCAGGTATTAGCTGCTCTTGCACCTCACCAAGCGTCAGCTGCATTTGCAAATCAAATAATATGGGCCCAAAAATGCCGCTCGGACGACCAGGCACCAACAGAAGTCATCGCTGCAGCATCGGCACCTTCTTCTGTCTCCAACCCGACACCACACGAAGCCGCCGCGGGGAGAGAGCGAAGCCGCCGCGGGGGGAGCAGCCACGGGTGCAGCGGTGCCTGCAGCAGAGTCAGCCTGGAGTAAACAAAGAATCCAGCGCAGGGGGGGGGGGTTTCGCCCGCTCCGACACACGCACCGCGGGACTGGAGCACTTTTTGCAGCGGGAGCGTTTCTCCCTCCCCCCACAGCCGGCAAAAGCTTCAGTTTAAGACCTAACAGCCTAATGGATGTAACTTTTGTCAACAAAAGGAAAAGATCCCTGTTGAAATTAAGAAACAAGTGATGGTAAACAAGGAAAGTTAAAGGAACTTTTGTTTTTCCTGGCAGAGACTGTGAAACAGGAATCAGCGTACTGTATGCATGGGTCAAATTTCGGCCGGTTTGGCTCGGCATTGGTTGCTGTCTTGAAATCACCTGTATTGGCAGAGACTTTAACATCAGAAGCCCGGATGGCTCAGTCAGTGGAACATCAGACTCTAGAATTATATTTTGAAAAGTTTAAAAATGTTAAGATATGTTAGACTGATTGTATGAGTGAGATGTTGTGAGTGTGTTTTTTGATATAGAAATGCTATAGCAAACACGTGAACAAAGTTATTTTAGCTTAATATTTTAGAATCAGGCCTGTAAGTAAGTTATAGTAAATGCTATATTTTATGTCTATAGTAAGTTTTATCTGTTATTAAGTAGTTTAAGTTAAATTAAATGCTAAATACTATTAAGGTTAAGTTTGTTAAGTTTATTTGCTGTTAAGTTTCGAGGTCTGTTAAGGTTAAATCATATTAGGTTTAAGATAAGTTAGATTCTGTTAAGTTTGATCTTACATTATTTACAAATAAGTCTAAAATCAGTTAGATTTTGTTATAGTTTTGTTAGAATTAAGAGATTTTACATGTAAGTTCTGTTGATTTAAAATTCTATTAAGTTTAAGTAAAGATAAGTTTAAGTAATGTTAAGTTCTATTAAGTTTAAATATTTTAAGTTTAAGTATTTTAAGTATAAGTGCTATTAAGTTTAAGTGATGTTAGATAGATTTATGCTTTTACAATAGGTGTTTGTTTTATGACTCGTGTTCAAAGTGTTGTTGTGAACATCAGAGAAACCTTGCTAGCTGAAAATACTATTTAGTTATTAGAATTGCCTATTCTTATGTTGCAAAGAGTGTAGCACAGTTAGCCCATAGAATTTTGAAGCCAGTTAAGTTCTATTAATTTGAAAATAAGTCTGCTAAGTTAAGTATTTTAAGTGCTTCAAGTGCATACTACTTTCTCTCCACTCCAAATCAACAAAGGACTGAGAATCGCCCAGCTGATGCCATTTCAGCCAAATGACTAAAGGATTACAGACTATAAAACTGATTTTGAACATTTTTGAGAAACCCAGGGAAGAGGTGGATGTGAAAATCTCAAGGACAGAAAGGATCGTTTTCAGACTTGTCATTCACCTCCTCTCCAGGTTCACATGAATGAAAACAGCTAACAGCTTTCTTTTCTTAGTCCAATTACCACCTACCGTGCAATGCCTGATAAGGCCGGACATTGTAGCTCAGCTGAGGGTGGTTTTAACCCTTTGGGATAAAACGCTGTTGCCGGACGACCGGGGAACTGATTGACATTATTGAATCATTATCATCTTTCCATATAAAAGGACTGGCAAAAGAGAACTGCCTTGAATGTCACAGCCCACATTGTGCTGCTTGGGTTGCACTGTGTTGTGGAGGTTGTGATGAGACCTTTTGGGTGGATCAGTTGTCACTTTTTCGTTTATGGTGTGATACCTGTAATCATAGACATAACTGGGAACATAATTGGGAGTGGGCTCTACGAAATGCAACAGGACTCAACACTGCCTCAGCTTTAGGTCTTTATGAGTCACATGAGCAGAAAATCTTGGCTTATTATCGATGGGAGGTACAGTGTATTTTGAAAAGGGTTAAAGGTTAAAAACTGACAAGAAGAAGAAGGTCAAAGTAAAACCAGAAAAATGAGGTTTCCTTTTATTATATTATTTAGTGTAGTGGTAGCTGAAGAATTTAAGTTAACACATTTTAGTCAACCTAGAGATAATGTATGAATAACACTTGCTAGACAGATTAATCAGTCGTCGCTTTGTCTCAGCATTGCCAGTATCGTCTCCTCAAGAATTCTGCAGTCTTATTAATAACCGTGCCTTATGTATGCACAGTATGGTAAATATTAAATTGCCTGCACAGAAAGGGTATACTGCCAGTCAGAGTGATGGCTACCAACAATGTCTGTTAATTCAATCTCTTAATACTCCTTTGCATTCTCCACCTGAGGAGTTGGAGCTTTTTGGAAGTGCAAATGCTAGCATGGCCAGCACTTCCAACAGTGGATGGTTTAGCTTTGATTATTTTAATCCTCAAAAGATGAATCCATATAAACAAACATGGGCTACTCTGGATTCAGCTCTAAAGCCAAACATAGTGTCTAAACAACTCTACAGCCATTGTAAAGGCTCTAGCATCATGACACCTAAGAAATTACCTACAGGAATATTTCTAATTTGTGGAGATAGAGCCTGGAATGGTATACCTGCTCAACCTCAGGGTGGACCTTGTTATTTAGGCAAGTTATCACTATTTCACCCTAATATATCTGTGCTGATGCAATTAAGTCATCAGGTAAGCAGGCAAAAGCGTAGCTTACATGACTTGGACTGTAGTCAAATAGGAGATCCGTGGTTCTGGAGTAAATTTAAACAAGTGATGGTTTCAGCTTTCCTACCCTGGGGTGCTGCAAGCAAAGCATTGACTCTAGCAAAACAAATAGGGTGTTGGGCTAAGGGTGAACTAAATAAAACTTCACAGATATTAGATATGTTATCTTCAGATGTACAAAGTGTTAACCACACTGATTTACAAAATAGAGCTGCTATAGATTTCTTATTATTAGCTCAAGGCCATGGGTGTGAAGAGTTTGAAGGAATGTGTTGCATGAACCTGTCTAATCATTCTGTATCTATTCATGCTAAGTTGAAAGAGCTACAGCTAGGGCTTAACAGCCTTAAGGAAGAAGAAGGATTAGGTATTGATGGGTGGCTTAAAAGTTTCGGATTGGGACCCTGGCTAAGAAACCTTATAACATATGCTATAGGGATATTAGGAGTACTCTTATTGCTTTTACTTATATTACCTTGTTTCTGTAGCTGTATCCAAAAGATGGTTAGTAGGATGATAGAGAAAATGTGGCAAACTAACCTCCTTTCTTTTAAAGAAAAAGACGGGGGAAATGTCGGGAGTTTAGTTCAGGCATGGCTTGAGGAAAAAGGTCACGAAGCCATGCAGCTGAGAGAAAAGTAACAGGTAGCTGTGAAGCAGTTTCAAAGCAGTTTCCAGCCTGACTTCTATAAACAATTAGTCTCTCTCCGGCATCCTTGTATAAGCAATAAAGTTCTCAGGCAGTCTTCCCATAACAAAGGTAACATCCTCTCTGGGAAAAGATGGCACCCTGGGAACAGTTATGGAAGTTTTGGGAACCGTTCGTATCACAGTGAGAACACTGATTTTGCTTGATGTAAACAATCAACGGTATTGTAAAACAAAAGGAGTGGTTAGAGTTTTCTCTGTTAGCCTATCATAAAGCTGTATTTTGGAATATGCATGAAGTTAATTAACACTGTTATTTAAAGTGACGGATCGATCAATAAAGTTGGAGTTCGATGCATTATAGGATGGTCGTTCTCCCCCTCACTTCAACAGGATTATATAAAGTTTATGATGATTAAACATTAATTTTACCAATAATGATCTGTCACTGAAATAATTCTTGGATTTAATCTTGGTTTAGAGCTTAGCCAATTGAAGTCAATGTAAAAAATTCTTCATGAAGTTAGTGGTTCCTTCATCAGAGTCCTGTGAATGGAGAAGTGGAGTTAGGTAATGGATAAATAAGTAAAAAACAACATTAAATAAGTCCTATATTCTGTTTTTATAGTTGAAATATTGCTAAAGCTCATCAATTGCACTAGATATAGTGTAAGTTGTGTATTTTTAAAGTCCCAGAAGTAATAAAATAAATGTAGCTGAGTATAGTGTTTCTTTACTAAGTACAGTGTCTGTGTTTTTTTTACTTATTCAATGCCATAATTAGAATAATGTCCAATAAAAAGCCCTAAGAAAGGGAAATAATTTCTTTATTTTGAATTTCTTATCCAAAACTGAACTGAAGATAGATCTTACTCAGCAAAAATGTTAGCTAATTCATTGTCAAATTACCTGCTCTCTCTAGGTTTTCTTTTCTAAATATATGTGTTATGTATTAAAGTATTAAAATTTAGCCACTAAATATTCCTGCTGTTGGAACATAAGGGTAGTCTCCTCTCAATTTCACCCCCCCTGAAGCTGGTGGTTTGGGCAGTGGGATGCGAAGGAAGGACTGATAAACTTTCTCTTTCAGGCAGAGTCTGCTAAAAGACATGGTCCACAGGTACTGATGGAACAATTGTCCCTAGGTGGTTGGATTCTTTGACCTTTATGGAGCTTCAGAAGGAGGATGCATCTCTGCCAGGCTCAAGCTGCAGGCCTTTTGCTGAGCTGGGGCAGATCCCATCCTCTTCTAGCCTGCAAAAGGTGTGTGATTCTTAAGGAGCCGTGCTGGCAAGCAAAGGAACTCCTGAGGGAAGGCAGTAGACTGCAGCATCAGAGAGATCAGAGATTGTGCACATTGTCTCTGAGGCTTCAAGAGCCAAAACCTTTACAGGCTACAGTTACAATGGTTGGAGACCCTGCTGTGAAAAATGATAGCCCCCATCTGTTGACCTGTAGAGAGGTCTCCTGCATGCCAATGTCTCCATTTGAAACATTATGGGAAGTTTATTAAGGATTATCCTTAGCTCTTGAATCTTACTCTCTGTTCATCTTCCATTTGGGCTGTATCAGGAAGAAGCTGTTTCCATCAGACTGAAGGAGGTGGTAATTTACTTGACTAACTCTGGAATGATGTGTTGAGTTCTGGGCTCCCTAGTACATCACAGAATATAGAGTGACTGCAGCAAAGGTGATGAAAGGACTGCAGCGTCCTTCACTTGAGAGATGACAGGGATGGGACACAGCAGATTTTGTCAATATATATGACCAAATGGGAGATAATGAAGATGAGGGAACCAGATTTTTTCCCACTGCTGCCCACCAATAGGATAAAAGAAAATGATAGAAATGAAATAATATAATAATTCATTTAATTTAAAGAGAACTTTTTTGCTATTAGTGTTCTCATACATGGGAAGAGGCTGCCCAGGGGTTGTGGATTATCCATGTGGAGAGATAATCAAAAATCAGACTGGACACTTTTCTTTTGTAGCAAACTTCTTTAACATGTCTGGATGATCTCAACAGGTCCCTTCCAATCTCAAACTTTGAAGTTTGATGTATTTTCCTTTTTGTCTAAACTTCTTTTAAAGGAAATGCTGTTACCTAGGTTTCCCTGGCATCTCATATCAATTAAAAATTGGCTCATGGGAACATATTTCTGAAATTAGCATTACACTTGTTCTAAGATGATTTATTTGCATTAACAATCTGAAATTACTTGAGTGTGGGGACTGTTAATTTTAACATTTTATACATATAGATGAAAATACAGAGAAGGCAAGAAAATCCATGGTTATTTGAAGCATTTGTTTTTTTCAGTAATGCAGTTATGCAGTTACAATTTCAGGTTTCTGAGCTGAGTACCAGTAATCACATTATATCCTAGGCTCTGTTGTTTTACTGAGAACTGAGGTTGGATGCTTCACAAGAAATAATGAACGTCTTGATTTCACAGTAGTGTAGATACATTTTCATTATATTTTGAGCATCAAACCTTTTTACTTTGAGGAAATGTCTGGCGACAGTTTTGAGTTCCTGTGACTGACCATTAGTCGAGAAACCTCGCTTGTTGATCTCTTAACATTGCCTCTGTGAGGTCTCGTCCATGTGTTCACAGGCAGATAGGTGAGGCTCACCAGTTCCCTGGATTTTCCTTTCTCCCCTTTTTAAAAATAAGAGTGATTTTCCCTTTTTTCTCAGTCACAAGGGACTTCTCAATATATACTTCCTGAAAACGCATATGTGGAATGAATATGCTCACTAGATTTCTTTTTGCTGCTGTTTAAGATCTTTATGAATGACTTGGAGATGACACAGTTCGCTGTCATCAGGTTCTCAGATGACACCAAACTGGTGGGATCAAGTTGATATGCCAGAAGGTAGTAATGCCACTCAGAGTAATGCCATCCTGATTGTCAGGAGAAATGTACCAGATGGAACTTCATGAAATGCAGAAATAACAGACTCAGAGTTCCCACTTTAGAAATGGACACAAACCTTCTCCCCGGACCTGGAAATGGCATTGGCTAGATTAGGGCAGAGCCAACAGTTTGGTTAGGGCCAGAACACTTGGTCTGTGAGAAGAGGTGGGGGCACAGGAGTTTTTAAACTTAGACATCCTTGTCTGATACAACCATTTTTGGTTCACCATTAATTTGAGAGAAATTTTCAACTTCAGATGGCTATATATTAGAGGAAAGATAACCTGATGGAAGGATGATGAAGCAGGAATTTTCTCCGAAGAAATATGTTTTGAAAGTACCAGTTTATCTCTATTTAATATAAGGAGAATATATCATATTTAGATATCTATATTTCAGAAAAGATCACTGTAAGTCCTTCTGATGAAGTCTCTAGACACTGATGAATTGTTGCAACTGCTCCTCTATCTTCAACAGGAAAAGTAAAGGTTGAGAATCAGGATGAACTGAAAAAACAAAGTGAGGTGATGATCCTAACACCAGCTTGTACATACCAGAAAATATTTTAACTTAACCATTTTAATGTAACCATTTTAACTACTACAAGTATTTTTTTCAGGTTTTTTTTTTTTTGTCTGTAACAATTAGATTTACAATAAAAAGAATTCTTTGGTTAGACTGTTTAAATTTATATTACATTAAAAATAAATTATTAGTTTTGCAAATAATGTATGTTTTGCTGTTCATTTTAAGATTTTGAGGATGGGGAGAAATAGTGGAAAAGGGTAATTGAGTGTCTTTGTAGGTGACACTATGGGAAAAATAGTTTCCCAAGTAAAAGCCAGTCATATGTCAAATTTCATTACATATTTGTTTTTCAGAAAAGGATTAAGAGAGTTTCAGTGTACTTGAATGGGCCAAAAGAGTAAGAGTGCAAGTTATAAATGGGGTTTTTTATATCTGGCTCTGGTACCATTTAAGATTTTACGTACTTGAGCAAGTCCTCAGGGAAACTTGCTCTCAAAGCAGATTCCATTTAAAAAGAATAATGAGAACAATTTGCCATTGTGGGTACAAAATAACTGTAATTTTAATTTGTTTCATAACTTGAAAACAAATATTTCTGTAAATTTCCTAGAAAAAAAGTTAATATTTTTGCCAGCTGAGACTAAATATCACAGATACATTGCCATTCACCTTTATAGACTTAATGATTTCATCTTTCTGAATTGCTGTTATATTTTCTGTAAGAGGATCAATTTTCTCATACTGGGAAAAATGAGTATAACTACAGTCAATTTTTTCTCAGATTGTGTAAACTGAAATATTTTCCTTTTTGTTTAAGAGAATCAAATCTTGTTAAATTTCCTGTTATGTGCTATGATTAGAAGCTCTGAATATAAAAGGATGCAAAGAAGGGAGAGAAGGAAGACAAAGAGACTATTTCCACACTTTTGAATATTAAAGTAAGTGCTCAAAGAAAAGGCTTTATTTTGTCTTCAATAGGTTACTACCTAGTGGCTTTCTTTCAACAGGGTAAATAAAGTGCACCAAGCACCTTTATTCACTAGAACGGGTTGTTGTTGCTGTTGTGCCAAAGACTTGCATGGTCACTTTACCCAGATAGTCCAAACAATTGGTTATCCTCATCTGCTGTCAACGCAGCATGGTCCTCTCCTCTGCCTTCTCCATGCCATGCTGGCTATTTCAATCATCCATGAGAACAGTGGTTCGTATAGTGTCATGTGAGAAGGCAATGGTTAAACTGAGCAGCTCAGTCTCCTCTCTGCTTGCAATGCCTTAGCTTCAGCACTAGACCACTAATGTGCCTTCCATCCAACTCTGTTGTAAATGCTCCTTTTCCTTTTAAGAACATTCACAAGTCACAGTGTGTAGAAAGGACATGCAGAATTCCCATTCCTTCCTGACACTTTCCTTGAGATGTGATCATGTTAGTGGATTGCTGATGATGCACTTCTCTGTGATGCTAGTCTTACACCAATCTTCTGGCATGCAGTATCTACCAGAGGTGCTGGTTCATTATGATTCCAGTAAGAAAGGCACTTAGACCAAAATATCTCTGAAAATTTAATTTACTAGAGCCGACCATATGAACAAAGCAGGGATAGCACAGACAATGCTACTTTCCTTTGGATGCTGGGGACCTTAATTTCTGCATCAGCAAACAAATCTCCAATAAACATGCAGCACAACATGCAGATCACTTCAGAAGGTCTATGCTATTTTGCTCCTCTGAGCTCTGAGAGGATTTTCTTACAAGAAAAGCGATCCTATTCATGTCTACTGTTGACACCTATATAACACAAAACTGACATATTTGATTATAGCCTGAAAGTTACTTCAGTCAAAGATGCTTATAGGGATAATCTCTCTTCTTTTTAAGTGTATTTATTTTGTCTATACAATTTATCTTTTAAAACTCTGATTATGTATTAAACATATGTAAAGCTATTTAGAGTATCTACTGAGTGCATCTATGCTAAAATTCTTCTCTATTTTTCCTAAAAAGCTGTTCTTCATTCTGTTCTACTTAAATGTTATCATTATGTTTCTAACTCTTGAGATAAATGAGCTCAAATGAAGTAGGGGTATGAAACTCTTCCTTTGAAAGATTACAACTACAAATTTGCATTATCATCTTATTTCAAAGGTTTCCATGCCTTCTCAGTGATTTCTCATGGGATCTCCTCACAGCACTGACTCTTTCTTCTCACTACAGACAACAAACTCCAGCTCTCTTCACAGCACAGCCAACACACTTCTACTCTCCCCTCGACCAGCTAATCCCTTTTTTGTAGCACTCGTCTTGTTATTGGACACAGCTGTGGCCTGTTAAGGGCAGGCCTGTTCCTATCTTTGGTGATTAGCACAGCTGCAACTCCTCAGGTGTGAGATTGCCTTCTTACATTCTATCCCTCCACAAATTTGTGTTATGCCCCAATTCAGCTATATTATTCATTAGTTTATTCTTCCTAGAGAAATCTGAATTTACATACTTTTTCTCTTTTGGAAAAAACCCAAATCCTTCCTAAGATTTCCCTAAAGTAGTACTTCTAATGTGAAGTTATTGAAATTGAAAATCTGCACAGTAATTTACTTTCAATTAAGCTGTAGAAGTATTATTTATTATTATACTATTTGTTTGTTATTATTATTATTTATATTAGCCAGCATGATGACACTCAAATGATTATTTGAAAGTGCATTTTGTAGTATAGCTGATCACTGGAAACCCTATAAACTTTAACATTGTAAAGGTCAAGTGTTAATATATAATTTAGCAAGATGGCCCCGAATGTAGAAAGAAAGAAGGCAATATAATAACCTGTGAAGAAAATTTCACTTGAAGAGTCAGGAGGTGATGTCAACTAGCAGAGATTTATTAGCACTCTAATAGCTTATGACCTAAGGAATTTTAAGCAGGAGAGACATAGATTTTATGAGTTTACTTGAGGACATATCCCTAATTAAGTGCCATAAAAAATATGCTGTAGAACGCAATTGTTCTTTGGCGATCAGCTCTTCTAACATAAAATGACACCCTAAAAATTTAATGGTTTTCCATTAGTTGAAATAATGCTGTTTAACAGCTTAATGGCTAGAGCAGAATGCTGTAAATTAGATAATCTATGTCCTCATCGTTATTTTGACACTTGCTTTGGTGAGGTTGAAAAGTCAACATCTCCCTGCATCTCCTATCTTTTCCAAAATTGTAAATCAAATGTTATATCATTTTGTAGGTTTACTGCAATATTGACCTTCTCTAACTCTACAAGCGTGATATCACTCAGTGCTCTTTCACATGTTTCTTTCCTATAGTAAAACTCCCATTTTCTTCGTGGTTTCAATTGCAATTCCTTCATTTCAACTGAGATAACCTTGGGTTATTTGGCTTCTGGCAATAAAAGAAAATTAAAGGACATTCATGTAAAGTAGTAAATGTCATTTGCAAAAATCTCTAAAAGTTATTGATGATTAAGAACTCTCTCTACTTGTCCAACAGCCTTCTATTTGTGGATGATGATACATGCACACTCACTACATGTTATCCTCTCCCAAGCTCTTTTTCACTGGCTGTTTTTTACATTTATCTAAATTGTCTCTCAGGCTCTCAGAAAAGTTCCTGGACTGCTATTCTGAGATCTGCTTTAAAACTGTTATTAGGAAAGTAATATTTAAATTGTCATGGAAATGATAATATAAATGCTCAGTAAGAGCACTGTTATGGGGTTTGTTTGTTTCTTTCCCCCAGGAATTCTGCTGTAGGTTTTATTCTTAGGAGTTGAAAAGATTATCACATGATTAACTGCTCACAAAAGCTCATTCTTCACACAACTTAGATCTGATTAATTTTTTTAATTGCATGATTGTGGTGAGGATTACTTAATAAAATGCTAAGGAGACATGCAAATGAGTTACTAACTGGTTAAATGCCAGCCTGTAGGAAAGGTAGCTCAGTTATTTCTATAGACATAGTGTTGTGTGTCCTTTTCCTGTAGGAAAGTATTTATACAATACTTGCTTTAACAGGAATCTCAGTTTCAAGACCCTTGCATGTTAATACTAATAGGTATGATAAACTACTAGTTACTTTTAAAGTGTACCATGCTTAAAAGAAATGAGAAATCCTACTTTGTGATGAGTCTGGCAGGGATGCTGCCAATTTTTTCATAGTAGTGTGGATTGGTGACTGACTCAATATTGATAATACACAGGGTTTTAGCTGTTACTAAAGAATGGCAACAGCACAGCATCAAGGTTCTTCCTTACTCACTCTGCTCCCACTCTTTCCCCTCAGTGGTTTGCTGAAAGTACACAAGAAGCTGCTAATGGACACTGCTGAAATAGCCGACCAGCACTGACCTAAGCATTATTCCATAACATAAAATGTGCTCAGCAATACAAGCTCATGAAAAGGAGGAGGGAGGGCAATAACCAAGGTTATGATGTTTGACTTCCTAAGTAATTATTATTCATGTTTTCCTGGAAGTGGCTGACCATTTGCATGCTGATAGGAAGTAGTGAATTAATTCCTTATTTAGCTTTGCTTGAATGCAAAGCTTTTCCCCCCACCTATTTAACTTCTAAATGCCTGAAGTTTCCTCCAAGTTTCTCCATGACCCATGGGAGGGGGAAGTGAGTGAACAGCTCTGTGGTGCTTGACTGTTGGTTGGGGTCAACCTGCTACAAAGTCATACACTCACTTTTATTGTTAAATTCTAAGATAATCAAATCTTACCCACTTTAATATGAAAGTGAAAGACTTAATCAGAAAAGTAAAATTAGGAGGAAAATTATTTTTCAGATAAAAGTTTTAAGAAGACTAAATTAAATTTGTATCACTGGAGGAAACAATTATGCTTTCATTTTCTTCATTAAATTTGATACTATAACTGAACAACTGTATCCAACAAATCAGAAATTACTCATAATTTGACTTGGATTTTGTTTCACTGGAATAAATACAGTCAAGATCAAGTGGGGCTTTACTTTAAATATTTATATTCATTTATGAAGAACATTATTGAATATCTCTGACTCTTTAGAAAGTTGCATAAATTGTTATATTTAGTATAAAGAGTAAATGAAAGAAAAGACATAGGAAACTAAAATCTAAATATTCATAATGTTCAAACTGTCATGCTATCTCCAGATAAAATTACACACTTATATTGAAAAACAAGGCCAACTGACTTTAACTTTTTAATGTCTTGAATTCAAACAGCTTGTAAAGATTGCAATGTGAAAGGTTACTCTCTTTGTACTCAGGCATCTTGGGTGAGACATTGTAGGCAACAGAATGCTCAGGGTTTTTTCACTCCTGAAGCTAAATATTAGTTAGCTATGCTCATAACTTTGGGTTTATTTGAATGTAATTTTGGAAGAATAACAACTCTCTCACAACTCCTTTTTATCTTTCCCTCTTTTAAAGCCCATTGCAAGCAGACAATCCATTCATATTTTGCAGTAGAATAGGTAGTGTACTGGTACCCAAGAGAATAGCATTAAAGGACTATTTTTTTGGGGAAAATTATTTCATACTGTACTTTATGGCCATAATTATTTGTAATAGTGTTTTTAAAGGTAATATTATTAAGTAAATTGAGCTTATCAGATCCACTGTCAAAAATAATATTGTAGTGGTTTAGTCTCAGCTTGCAACTAAGGTTAATACAGCTGCTTGCTCACTCACCACACAGCAGGATGGGGGAGAGAAACAGAGGAGTCAGAGTGGGAAAACTCATGGGTTGTGAAAAAAACAAAGCAAAAACCATGCATGCAAGCAAAGCAATACAAGGAATTTATTCACTACTTCCCATTTGCATGACCATGATTGTGTTCCCTTTTGTGGACCCCCCAGCCTCTTTGTTGATGGCGTGAAATGAGAGACAGAAAAGGCCTTGATGCTGTGGAAACCCTGTTCAGCAATAACATGAACATCCCCTGTGTTATCGACACTGTTTCCAGAACAAATCCAAAACACAGCCTCATAATAATCACTATGCAGAAAACTAACTTTATTCCAATGAAAACCAATACAGATACTTATAGCAGTTGAATCAGCATGTATCCATGTCTTTGTATCACATGCTTTGAGTAGAAAGAAAACAGACCACATCATAGGATATGAAGAGTAAAAAATTCCTTCCATCCCATCACAAAAGTAGTGGAACGGAAATGGGCAATAACTTCTCAGGGTTTTTTAGTTTTTTTTTTTTTCTACTTCTATTTCCTATTCAAGGCTTCTAAATTCATCACTGTTTCAGGAGATGGTCTCTGGCACTTTTTATACCACTTTAAAATATAAAAATTCCAGTATAAATAGACCACATAATTCCACATCACAGAAGAAAATTTACTACTAGTCCTCCAGTGATTTATTTTAATGAACATCAGAATTAAATATAATGTGAAACACCTTCCAAATAAGTCTAAGATCCAAACTCCTCAATTGCCTTTTTGGTGTGAGCAATAGGAGTCTGACTATGTTTCTGTGACCTTAGACTATTACAGTAAACACTGATCATTAGTGAAATGCCCTAAAAACACCCAAAAAATTTCTTGATCTGGAAGAACTGGAAAAAAATGAATAATTGGTAAATGTTTAAGATCATCTTCATAATATATTCTGTAGTATTTTTAAGTTTCTTGCAGATTTCCTTCATTATGGTTGTAGCTGATATAATTTCCATGAAGATATTAACTGTTGAGTTCTATATTGGGTACTTGTTACAAGCAAATAAAAATACAAAAGTACTGTGTTTATTTGTGTTTGAAATATATTGAGAGAGACTTGGGGATTTTATTTTCTTTTTTTTTTTCCTTTCTCATTCTCCATGGGTTTTCTGAACATCTGTTAAGAGATGTTTTATTGCAGTTTTTATATGTTTTATTTAAACTTCATTGTTCAGTACTGTTTTCTGCTCTGCTTACCAGCTACACTTATTGCCTTCTGCTGCTTCAATTCAGTCTTCCAAAATTATTTTAAACCTCCTGTTGTTTTTAAATTCCCTGGATCTATCCTTCTGTTCTAGCTTAGTTGTGATAGAGTTAAATTTCTCTTGACTAGCTAATATGGATTTAGGATGAGAAAAATGCCAATAACACACTGATATTTGAGTTGTTGCTAAGCAGTGCTTGCCCTAAATCAAGGACTTCTCAGGTTCCTTTGTTCTGCAGTGACCAGATGCACAAGAAGCTGTGAGGAAGAACAACCAGGATGGCTGACCCAAACTGACCAAAGGGATATTCCATATCACAGAACTTCATATGCAGTGTAAAAACTGAAGGGCCCTGGCCAGGACAGACTGATTGCTGCTCAGAGTTGGGTTGGGCATCAGTCAGCCAGAGGTGAGCAGCTGTAGTGTGCTTCAACATTCTTTTTTCTCTTGGATATTGCTTCTCTCTCTTTTCACTAGAATAATTATTATAGGCATCATATTTTACTTTATTTAACTTATTACACTGTTCTTGTCTTAACCCATGGGTTTTACCTTTTTCTGTTTTTCTTTCCCATTCCTGGGAAGGCGAGTGAGCACATGGCTGTGTTGTTCATAGTCACTGCCTGGGGTTAAACTATAACATCTTTTTACTGAATTCACTGATCTCTTGCATGTTTAAATGTTACTTAAGTACATGAGAATTCTGACAGGGCATGTGTGTGATTATACTTATACATCTATGCATATGTCTGGCTGGAGCATATTTACTTACTTAAAGTGGATTACATTTCAGGAATAATTGTCTCAAAGTGCCAATTATGGAATTTGCAGTTTTGATCACATCACATGCTATAAAGCTGTACCTTCTGTTTCTATCATATTTCTGTATCTTATACTTTTATATTTCTATATTTCTTAATTTCTCACTTACTTGTACTGAAATAAATACACGTGCATCCACTGATGATGCAGTTCAAGGACTAGAACTAAGAAAACAACACTTAATAGGACACAGAAAAAATCCTCAAGAATTGGACAGCATATAATATTGCCTTATTTACATTTAGTTTGCTTTTGAATTAGTTATCTAAACTGGCTTAGTGTTTGACAGCTTGAAAGGCAGTTACTACTCTCAGCACACATGACTGAAGTCAGAGGGACAGGCAAAAAGGATGTTTTCAAATTAAAGTGGTTTAAGCTGGCATGGTACCAAAGTCTAAGAAAGTATGTGGGGATTTTGGCTTAACCTAATGGATGTTAATAGCACATATGATTATTCTTTGCAAATGCAAGGAGAGAATATTAAGATAAAAGCAACAATTTCAAATACTAATAGCCATAAATCAATATAAACTGGTCAAGTGTAAATTTATGTTTGACCTTAAATGGGGTCTTTCAGGTGCAGTTGCTCACAATAACAGACGATTAAACATGGATGATTGACAAAGTTGCTTTAAGAGCCATGTTCCTTGAAAAATAGGAAGGAGACAAAGAAAGCCATAAGAAAGTGAGGATTTTAGGACAGGCATTTTCTGAAAGTGAGGAGTGGATCTGTATATCATTAAAAATAATGTATACATAGACTATCAATCTGCAACAGGGAGTTATACATAAAGACATCTTGGAAGATTTGAAGCTTAAAGTAATACAGTTATGAAACTAAAGTAGACAGTTTCTTTAAAGTAATAGCATTGTTTTTCATTCCCTGAGATATCTGTTACAGAATTTTGAGCTGTGCCTGACATATTGGTGAATCTTGGGACACAAAATGCAGCTGTTTGTGGTGACTAGAATACACAGAATAATAGATTTTGGGTTGGAAGGAAATGTTAAATATCATCAGCCCACACCCCCTGCAATAAACGGGACATCTTTAACTTGATCATGTTTGTCAATGCCTCATCCAACCTGACCCTAAACCCTTCCAATAATAGGACATTCACAACTTCCCTGAGCAACCTGTGTTTCACCATAACTGTCCCTGTATCTTTCACTCTCTGTGTATTTCTTTCTTGTCCTTTCATTTGACCCACAGGCCTTTACTCATCTATGCTGATCTTTTGCATTGGTTTATTTGTGTCTTACACCTGTGGATTGAGAGATCTTTCACTCCATGAAAAATATTTTCAAAGATCTGTTGGCTCTTTTGTTCTCCCTTGTCCCTGAGGGCAGTTTCCTGGGGGGTACTAGCTACCACATAACCTCTGGGAGCCTGGGAATCCCTTCTCAACCTTTCATCATTTACTAGACTCTTTTTCTCTTAATTATTGGGGATTTTTTTTCCCCTCATTCTATTAACACAGATAGCTACAGTGATTGGAAAGTGTTTTAATGTGCATTACTTATTTGGATATCAGCATGAGCCTACATGAACCATTATTTGCATTTTGCACACTCTTCTCCTTAAGTATTAAATTGATCCCAAAAACTAGATAATTTAAAAACATTACCAAGGCTGCAATCTCAAGTGCTCAGAAGTAGGAATACCACAGTGAATACTGCCTGTGGATATTTAATTTGATCCCCCTGTGTGTAAAGGTGCTGAAGTGTAAAGTGAAGATTGCGGAAACAGTTTATCTGTGCAATAAATTGTTACCTACATTAAATCAGAACTCAGACAGATGGATGCAATTAAAGACTGGCTTGCTCCCAAGCTGAGAAAGCAGACACAGCCCTTTATAGGAATGATTTCTCTTTCACTGTGACTTCATGTCTTCACCTATGACCAAACTATGCAGGAAGGGAGGGCTAGAAAATAAAGTTTGCGCCAATTATTTAAGTATTATTTATAGATTAAAGAAAACCAGAAGCCAATGGAGATGTTGACAAAATTCTTGAGTTTTCCAGGCATGCTTTTAAATTGTAGAGAAAGAATAAATGAAAAAGAGAGTCTCACAAATCCTTACTTATTCTTAAAAAAAAAAGTATTTGTATTGATATAGTTGAAATGTCAACAAACGTGATATTAAAATAGGAGAAATTTTGCTTTTGAATAAAGCAAATTGTTTGAAGCACAGAAAATGATGTAAAAAAGGTAAAAAAGTGGACCCCCCCCCCCCACATGGGTGAATATTAATTTACAATAAACTGTAATTTTTAATGCCAACTTTTTCACTGGCAGACCAGAAGTCAAGAGTATTTACATTTGGGAATTTAGCTGACTTCTTACAGTAGATGCTTGACTATAATTAAAAAAAGAAAAAAACAAAATAAAAAAGATATTTTACAACAAAGATATTTTACAAAAGCATCTAGGAAAGCTTCAGTTTGTGCATTTCGAAACTATTTGAGCACTGACAGATATAAAATTCTGTGAAAGGTTTTTCTTTCTTATTTTTAAAATATGAAATGATGGTATGGGAAAAAATATGGGTAGACCAATCTAGCCTAAAGTTCGTCTTATCAGAAGGAAGTTCTGTATTCAAAAAATAAAATAAAAAGTTAATGATAATATATTTTCAGAGCTAGATAATTTTACTGACTTATATTGTTAGAGGGCTGAGGTTTTTTATGCATCATGGCCCCTACTGTTTTTTACTATTAATATATTTCCTTCTCACTTTCCATTTTGTTTTGCTTTGTTTTGTTTTGTTTGTTGGGGGGTTTTTACTGTAAAATATTTTATTAAATCCATTCTTCCTTGCTATGAAGATTTTGACAATTTTATTAAGGGAGATGAAGTGTTAATAAAAACTGAGATCTTTAGGAGATTTTGAACACAATAAAATTTAATTTAGCAATTGAAACTTGAAACTGACCCCTTACTTACTTGTCATAATCTAAAATAATTTTTTTAAGCTAGTTAGTGCATGGAGCTGTGTTGCCACAAAGAACTATATGGGGTAGTTGAGAGAAGTCCATAAACTTAGAATAAATAGCCTGATTATTTACTTTGGTTGTTTTATATTCTTCTGTTTTCCTCTGAATGCCCTGGATAGTACAGTTCTAATCACTGGGGACATTATGGCTGAATATATTTTGCTTTTTTAACGCATAAGATATTGGGTAAATTTTAGAACTTTTCTTCTGTTTTGATTAACTTTGCCAAAACAGGACAAAAAATATTTTGCACTTTAGAAAAGTTGTGTAGGAATCTTGTGGCTATTAATTTCAAAATACACGGTATTTAATTATTCTTAAGGTATATACTAAGCCCTAACTAAATCAAGCTGCACACAAATCCATTAGTATCATAGGATATTAAAATACTCACTTCATGCTAAAGTCAGTGTATATTTCTTTAAAACCAATTAGCTAAAGGCGAGATTCTCAATTTAAATTCTTGCATAAAGTTGCCTGTAGAATTGTTAGACCTGTATGTTTTAACTTGACTTTTATACCTGCTGTTGGCTAATTACTGACTGCCAATATTATCAGATCAGGTGATATTAAGCACCAACCTTTTCCAAAGTTGCTCTAATTTAGCCCTTTCATTAAGTTTAGCCCTTTGTTTTCTGTATTGTTAATACCCTTAGTCTTATCAGCCATCAAAGGGACGGATGATGATGTGATTTTCAGTTAAATAAAGTGGGAAAAAATAGTTGCTGACTATACACTAGGTGACCTGATTGAGTGGCTGCTAATTAATTCAGGGAAAGTCTTCAGATTTGTTTTTCTATTAAGGCACTAGGACACTGCAGGCTCACAGACATTGTAGATGGTTTCTCTAATCAATTAACACAAGTCTCGAGTATCTTGATTTACATTCATTTTGCATTTAAATTGGAACAATTGTATATCCAAAGTACACGATACTCTTAGTGAAAATTGACTTGGCAAATATTAGGCTGGTCATTCTCAAGGAGTGTTTTTTTTTTTTTTATTAAAGCATTTATTATAATTTTTTTTTTTTTTTGGAGGAAAAAGCATATATATTTACAGCGCAATTTAAAATTTTGGAATAAGTTATAAAAGACAATTTTATGTACACATACATATGCATAGTTTGTGGAATTACTGAGGGAAATTTTGCATTTAGGTACAGCAGTTTACCCACTTATGTTGCTACCAATATCTGTGCCAGAAGCAGATTTGCATGTATGCAGTGAGGGCTGTTATACCTTGTTAGGTTTAACCACTGTTGCAGTTTAGCCCAGGTAGGCATCTAAGACCCACAGAGCTGCTCTGCTTGCTTCCCCTCAGTGGGATGGGGGAGACAGCTGGAAAGGTAAAAGTGAGAAATCTCTTAGGTTGGATTAAGGGCAGCTCAAAAGGCAAAGCAAAAGCTGTGCACACAAGCGAAGGCAAACAAGCAATTCATTCACCACTTCCCATGGGTGGCAGAATGCTCAGGCATTTCCAGGAAGGCAGGGCCCCATCACACAGAACAGTGACTTGGGAAGACAAACACCATGAACAACTCCCCTTCTTCTTCCTCCAGCTTTATGTGCTGAGTGCGACACTGTGTGTTGTGGAATATCCTGTGGTTAGTTGGGTGCACCTGTCCTGGCTGTGTTTTCTCCCTGCTGCTGTGTGTGGGATCTCAGCACCTCAGGATGGAGGTGCAGAGTGGCCGAGACCACCCTTGGGGGGCTCAGGAGTCCTGGAATGCTGCCAGAAGTGTCTGGTGGCAGGGCTTTGATCCGACACAGGAGACGACACCTGTATGAGGACTGGGAGGAATTCACTGGGTGAATGGTGAAGGGATAAGTTAATTAGAGTGTGAAACACAGGGTTTAGGATTTTGGTACAGGGGGGTCTAAAGAAGTAAGATGGAGGAATTGGGGCTTGTCCTGTCCTTCTTCTTCTTCTTCTTCTTGGCCTCCATCTTCTGTGGTGATGGTGGCACTTTGGGATTGGTTATTACTAAAAGTGCACCGGTTAATAAGGGTAGAAGGTATTGGGGAAAAACTATAAATATTGTACACGTAACTTCGGGTATAAAGATAAGTGACCGCCCGGGGGCTTGCAGAGTGTGCCCATGGCTGGCTTGCTGTGCAGACCTCTGTCGGGCTGAAAGAAAATCTTTTAGATAAACAATTAATAAACACCGAGACCGAGACAAGATCAGAAGTCTCTCCTCGTCCTTTGAAGCGTCAGCTCTTCAAGGCCATCCCTGGGCCTTTCCAGGCCACCTAGACAGCACAGAAAACTTACAAGTGGCGTCCCTGAGCTATCTCCGGTCATAAATCAGCCGGAAGAAACAGTGAAAACTTACAGCTGTGCACCTCCAGCCTCCTCACTACTGGTGGGGAGGAGCGGATGAGTGTGACAAGCAGAAAAGGCCATGGCTCTGTGACTGCTGAGTAATAGGGAACACATCCCTCTGGTATCAACACTTGTGCTCATAAACCAAACATCATATGAGCTGTTGTGAAGAAAATTAACTCTCACCCAGCCAAAACCAGTACATATGCAATATGCAATTTAATAGAGTAGAATGCTACGTCTGCAACTGAAATAATAATGCATCTGTGAGAAGGGCCTGAGAGTACTTTTGAATAACCCCACTCTCCACAATAGCTTCATGCTCTCAGGACAAGTCAAAGATCATGCCCACCAGAAAGTACATAAAAAATAGGACAAATAGCCTTAATTTTTGCCAGTTTTATGGTATCTTTCTACCAGTAGAGCTCAGTATGCTTACAATATGGAGGTCTTGTATTTCTTATCAGAAGAGTTTTAAGTCCATTTCATAGAGAAAACAAGTTTAAAAAAAAGACATTTATAACATGTTTGCCCATGATTTACAAATACAAAGACCATAGGTTTCAATATAAAGTGGAAAAGGTATTAAGGTAATATAAGGTGGAAAACTAGAAGGAAGGAGGAATAAGGAACAAAGAAGAAATGAAAAAAGAATAGGTTTTTTTTCCTGGCCTCATGTGAGTCACTATAAAATTTACAAAGGAAATAGTGCTATTTGTGTCCTTATTTTAAATCTTCTTTTAAAAATCTGATTTAATGCATCAGTCAAAGGGTATTAGCGTGATTTTTTTACAGACATTCTAATATAAGCCTGCTATAATAGCCAACTTGCTGAAATGCATAATTTTTCAGGATTAAATGCAGATTCTGTGGAGATTAAAACGTTTTGCTTCTTGGGACTGTCTTTAAAAAATTTAGTTTTTTTAATAAACTGATACCATTTAAGTGAAATTAGTTTAACTTTTTTAGCATTTTTCCAGTTGATAGAGAAAACCAAAATAAAATATTATTTCCATCTACTTAATTTTTTTCTTGTTGGAGAACTACAGCCAGATTTAGAAAAACTCTTTGGTAATTAAAACTGAAATGGGCTAGTTCCAAGCTAGACAATTAAAATATAACTATTCAAACATCACACCCCAGTAGCTGCCTAGACATGCTTTATTTAATCTGAAAGTCATTTGAATACTCCCAAGAGCCTAAGCTGCTATCAAAGCATGCAGGGCACATACAAATACTACATCTTCACAAAATGGAATAGCAGTTGTTTTCTTATTTAAAAATTAATAAGTGTTACTGTCTATACAGCATTGTTACTAAAACTACTTACCCCAAGAGATAAAAAATTTTATTTAATGCACCTACTCAAGATTAAGCAATGGAAACTACATTTTCCCTGCAGAATGTACAACCAATCAGCTCGAGTTTGGGCTGCCTGATGGACAGACCTAGCGACAAAAGAAAGTTATTTAAAGGGATTTCAGTTCAGGCTGAACAACTCCCAAGTTAGGGTTTCAAGGGAGAAATTTAGGTGCCTAAATTTAGACATCTACTTCTATTTGAACCATCAAGTGTCTGAGATAGCTCCAATATCCTGGCAGACCAGACATAGGAGCTTAAGAAGGCTCACAATCTGCTTGGTGTGCAGGCAAGTCATAATTGTGTCTAAAATGACATTAGGAACATGCTTAAACATTCAAATCATGCTCCAATTGGACAGAACATTTGAATCCTATGAATATTTTGGTAGTTTTTTGGCCAGAACTCCATCATCATGTAGAAGAGAATTTTGATCTTTTTAAACATTAAGATTTTCATTCTTTGAGATCTCTATAAGTCTTTACATGAAATGAAATAAGCATTTTCCAAAAACTTTTCATTTTAATTTCAGATAGCTTACAGCATGTTATAAAGAATGTGTAATTCATAAATTATTAATATTTATAATGCATAAATAATAAATACTACATTATTTTGAACCTAAATCAGCATTGTTGCATTATTAAAAGGTCATCAAAAAGGCATATTATAAAACACATTTTAAACCCTGATTGTAATTTATTTGTTCATTAAGCATCTTATACAATGGATTACAGCCCAAAGGAGTTGTAAAACACAGGAAAATATCTCAAAGATTGTCAAATGTATCCCAGCAAGGTCTGTGACTCAATTTTATATGAAGATATTTAAATCTAGGTTTGACACCTTTACAGATAAACCAAATGTTGATTAGTTTGTACTTCTAAACAGATGGAAGCCAGGGATTTGGACAGTCAATTTGCACATCTGTGATAGAGCTAGATGGAGGAGTTCAACCAGGGCCAGTTCAAACAAGAATGACTTCAGAATGAAGAGGCATGTACAATAAGGAGCCCTGGCTTCATGTCCCACTTCCTAAAATGTTTTTAGCCTTATAGATAAATGATGTGATGACTGACTGTCTTCAGTCAGTCGTCTGCTTAGAACCAGCAGTTTATTATTGTGTTTTACAATGCAGTAAATTATGTTAATACTCCTTGTTTTGAGCTGTAACCTTGTCAATAAGTTGCTGGGAGGAGTCTCATTGTCACTTGCCCTTCTCGTGGGAGACTTTAATTTCCAAGATGTCTGCTGGAAATAGAATACAGAGGAGAGAAAACAGTCAGGGTGATTCCTGGAGCGTGTGGGAGATAACTTCCTAACACAGCTGTGACTGAACCAGCTAGGGTAGATGCTCTACTGAGCCTGTTTGTGAGCACAGAAGAGCTTGTGAATGTTATGATGGCTGGGGCCTTCCTTGGGCACAGCAATCATGAAATTACAGAGTTTTCAAATCTTGAAGAACTGCCAGCAGAACTTCCTTTGACTTCTGGTGGGTAGGCTTTGGTGGGCTTAGGGGGCTGGTTGGAAGGGTTCCTTAGGAAACAGTTCTAAAGGAGAAGGGAAATTGAAAGCCTAAATATTAGTCAAGAAGGAAATTCTACAGGTGCAGGCACAGACTGGCCCTACATGGCCTCAAGTGATATTGCACAGGTCCAGTATTGAGGCCAGTTCTGTTCAATAATTTTATCAATGATCTGGATGAGGGGATAGAGTGCACCCTCAGTAATTTTGTAGATGAAAATAAGCTGGGCAGGAGCATGGATCTGTTGGAGAGTAGAGGGATCTGGACAGCTGGATGAGCCAAGGCCGACTGTATGAATTTAGATAAGGTGAAGAGCCAGGCCTTGGCTTTGTGTTACAACAGCTCCCTGCATCACTACAGGTTGGGGGAAAAGTGCTGAGGAGAGAAAGACCTGAGAGTGCTGGTCAGCAGTGGCTGAACATGAACCAGCAGAGTCCCCGTGAGCCAGAAGAAGACAATAAAATCAATGGCAACCTGGCCTGTATCAGAAATAGTTTGGCCGGCAGGATTAAGATAGAGATTTCCACCCTGTACTTGGCACTGGTGAGGCCACACCTTGAATCCTGTGTCCAGCTGTGGGCCTCACAGTGTCAGACAGATATGGAGGTGCCAGAGGGTGTCCAGAGAAGAGCGATGGAACTGGTGAAGGGTCTGGAGTACAAGTCTTATGAGGAGTAGCCAAAGGAGCTGGTCCCTCACCTGCAGAAAAGAGACTCAAAATAGAACATTTTTCTATTATTACCTGAAAGGGGGTTGTAGAGAAAAAAAGATGGATCTCTTCTCCCAGGTTACAAGTAACAGAACAAGAGGAAACAGTCTCAGGTTGTGCAAGAGGGATTTAGGAAATTAGGAAAAATTTCTGCATGGAAAGGATCGCCAAGCATTGAAACAGGCTGCCCAGGGAAGAAGTTGGGTACACTCCACTACCTGGAAGTATTTAAAATATATGTAGATATTGCACTTAGAGAGATGCTTTGTTGGACATATCAGTGTTAGATAAGGGGTTGAATTAGATGATCTTAAAGGTCTTCTCCAGCCTGATTGTTTCTATGATTCTATAGCATGATGATTATAACCAGTACAATTACAGTATTGTTACAATATAGTAAAAATATTTATGTTTCAGAGGTAATATTACAGAAATATGGGGGTTTGAGGCTCTTTAAAGGAATCTACCCATTTTATACCAATTACTTCTGCTTTTTCCATGTAGTTACTTGTTTATTCCTATTAAACATATTTTGCCTTCTTATACAAAAAGTATATATCTTCTGTAGCTTTAGTTTGACTGCCTGTTGGATTGACAGTTTTGTTTAAAGGGTAGAGTGTTTGTATCCAAGACATTTTGAGTATTTAAAGTTGTCCTAAAAAGCATCACAAATGATGACTAGCCTTTTAGTCTCTAAATCTGATAGGAATATCTATTATCTTGAAACTCTAAGATTTTTTAGATCACAGGAGGAAAAGGATAATACAATGCATCTAAAAAAAATTCAGAAGATTATCCTGAAGTATCAGATTTAATCCTTCTACTACTACAACTACTTCCTATGTATTTTGCATCACTTCATTTTCAAAATTTTTAAAGGCTCTCCTGTTAATCTGTGTTAACCTACCTGCTTAACAAATGATCAATATTGTATGAATTGGAGTGATTTTTTTGATCCTGGAAATTTCCTTAGTTTAACTTCATATGAACCTCCTGGCTGACCTGCAGAGCACAGCAAGTCATGTTCTTTTTAATTTAGAGGGTAACATTCTGAGAGCAGATTGCTTGTAAATTTTCATTCACATTTATGTACGTAATAACAACATAAATTATTCTATGAAATTACAAACATCTGTTAGGAAATGGTTTGTACCTTCATTTCTCATTAATCTAATTTTATCTGTTAGTTTAAGGTTAGATGGTGTCATGAAACACAAGAATATGTGTCCTATTTTCTAGGAGAAATGAGTGGGCAGTTTCATGATTTATTAATATCAGCTAATAATATAAAAAAGGCTTCTAGATGCCAAACATTTTACGCCTTTCAGCAGAGGCTAAAATATATACTAATGGAAGAATTTTTGGTTCAAAAAATGCAAGTGTCCTGGTTTTGGCCAGGACAGGGTTAATGTTTTGCTGAGAGAGGCAGTGACAGAGGGGTTGTGCCTAGGCCCCAGATGTTGTTCAGTACATCACACAATTCCTGGGGTTGGGGGAAGATACTACCTGCTAAGGATTAGGGTGTTCCTTGTGGTGGAGAAACTTAGTGGGTGGATTGGTCCCTTATTGTTTATTGTTGGGTTTATTTCTGTGTAAAGTGTTTATTTGTCTTACATGCTTTTGTATTAATACTGTTGTTGTTACTCATTGTTTTCTTGTCTCATTGCTATTTCCAGAAAATTGTTCTTATCTCAACTTGTGATCTTTGCCTTTTGTGCTTCCAATTAGAGTGGGAGAAGAAGTGAGTGGTGATGTGATTTTAGCAGGAGTATTTATTGGAGAATAACATTCCTAAACCAGGACACCAGGGTAGGGAGTAACATCATTCAGACGATTCCTTTCAGTGTTTCTTAATTAAAATATTAGAGTGAAAAATCTCTCTTATTTTAATCTTTTATATATCATCTTGTGCATTATGCTGAAATAAAAGCTTTGCACACTGTGCAACTTACACCTAGGTTACAAAAGTAGTCACCTAATTTAAATGTTCCTGTGCCTACAAAATATGTGCATTGATTGCATAGGCAGCACACAGTGTTAGGGACTTCTGATGGCCCCCTGAGGACAATTTAGAATGTGAGGATTTTTCTAGTCATTGAATAGGAAAATGAGACATTTCAGTGGAAAGTGTAAATGCTTGTACACATTTAGTGAGAAACCAAATAAAAATGGCCTGGGGGAATATCTGACTGCAAGTATGTTCTATGAGTCACATCTGATTATACAGCAGCTAGGGTTTTAGATTCCAGAACATTTGCAAATAAGGTCTAATACATTTTTTTTCCCTGCTTGTCAAATCAGTTCCCAGATGTATAAAATTTGGACTAAAAGTTCCCTTCTATCAGAGGGTGTACGAGTTCATTCCTCTTTATTTTGCAACAGTTCTTCAAATATTAGGCTATATAATACCCTAGAACAACCATCTTCAGCCTTAAATTCAAGCTAAGTTACAAAGGAGAGAGTGTAACTTCAAAGTTTCAGAACTAAAGTAAGCAATGTAGAAGGTTGTCCTGTCTAAACAGGAATATTCATCTAGAACTTAGGTGGAAAACAAAAGTGTATGCACTTTGGAAACAATGACAGGCAACATTGAAAGACTACAGAGATGCTGTTTGCACTGTAGGGAGATTTGTTCAGCCCAACTGTGAGTTTTTAAAATATGTTCCTTATTTGATAAGAAAAGGATATTTAATTTTTTATTTTCAGCCAAGTGGTTTAGTACTATATTTTATGACTATATTTATATAAAGAAATATTTACTGTCCTTAAGATGAGTTGGTGTAGTTCAACTAGCAGCCTAGGTTAGATAATATTACACAGTAATTCCTGAGACATTTTTAGTAGCTAGTTAGCATTGATGACCTCCTGCCAGTGGTTGTACCAAGCTGTAACCTTGCTAAATTTATTACAATCCATGTGCTCTACCTAGTCTATTTCATCTTACAATTGCAATCCTTAAATAAAATATTTTCTTTTTCCAAGTGGTAACTTGAGATAAGCACAAAAGGGAGAAATTTGTGAGAGAAAAGCTCTAATTCCAGGTCTGGCGAGACAGATCTGAATGTCCTCCTAGTTGATGCATCCAAACAAATATTCCCACTGTGGAAATCTGTGGGAAAGGAAACAACTGCTTGTACACATGCCATCACAAGTTATGGCAGTGGCATCTACGCTCCGTGCATACCCGAAACTTGGACTATA
Organism: Ammospiza caudacuta; assembly: GCF_027887145.1. Taxonomy (NCBI): domain Eukaryota; kingdom Metazoa; phylum Chordata; class Aves; order Passeriformes; family Passerellidae; genus Ammospiza; species Ammospiza caudacuta. Next base: position 74,255,544 of record NC_080594.1, read on the forward strand.
TAAAGGCAGTATCTCCAGAAGAGCGATTCTGAGACACCCACCACTGAGAAGAGCAGCAGGGTGAGGAAGGATCTGCAGGACACTGCAGGATCCATGCAGTGGTGGTGACTATCTTCTGCTTAATCTTCCTGTCTCTCTTTTTCTCTCTTTCTCTCTGTCTCTCTCTCTCTCTCTCTCTCTCTTCCCCCACCCCCCGCCACAGCCTCTTTGCTATTTCTCTGTCTTCTCTCATTTACTGTTAAATTAAATCTGCGTTATTGACTTCAGCATATGGTCTCACGTTATTTTGGGCAGAGGCATCTCTTAATAATCATAAGAAAAGGCCGAAAAGAATTGAGCTTTTGTTTTTCTAGTACATACCAAAATTAAGAGAAGCAATAGAGACCTTTTCTTCAGAAAAAGTACAAAAAATACAAGAGTACATGTATAACTTTGAGAATAATAGTGCAATCCGACTTTTACTGGAGAAATAAGTTCTACAAACTTCTGCCCAACTTCACAGATTCACTCTACTTTCTTTGCACTTTTCATCCAATAGTAATCATGCAGATAATCAGAAAAAGTGTAATCTCAATGACTATCAAATGAAAATGCAGATGTCTATTAGCTGTATCTGCTAAATACAAAAGCAGATATTTATGTACATTAATTTATATGTATTTATAAATAAAAAAGCTCTGGCACACACTTATAGTTGATAGAAACACTTGTAAACTTTGATAGAAACACTAGCACACGTATTTGATAGAAAAGGTAAAATTTGTTCTGATTCTTTGTTATGTAATATTTTGAAATAAGATAATATACTCAAGGACTAGAAAACAACCCCTTATAATTAATATTATTTTAAAAGGAGCAACAGAAAATCCTTACAATCCCATAATTTATGTGTTATATAAGCTTGTCACACAACGTGTCAAGTAGAATTACTGCATTCTGAAATTTGCATATGGTTGCTTTGTTTTCAGATTTTTAAAAAATTACTTGAAAGAATTTGTTCTGTAAGCAGTGACATGGAGTAAAGCTGTATTTTGATGTAATGAAGATTATAAGACAGTGTACATGTTGGTCAATGGAGTATCTGACCTGATTTTAGCTTGTTATTCTCAATTGCTAATTACTTGTATACCAAAAGTGAAACATTTATTTTCTATTTTTTTGCATTAAAAACAAGAAGGATGTTTGAAAATACTGTTGTCTTTATGGCATTATAGCTATCATCTTTGTATAATCAGTTAAAAAATTTTAAAATATTAGAGCTCTTCTCATTGAAAATATTAAGTCATTTATCACTATTGTCTGGGAGTTGTCCTCAGCTACTTTCTTATTTATCTGCAGAAACTTTAAAAAAAATTAAATGGTTCTTATAACTAAGTGAATTCATCCAAGAAATTATAGGCATTAAAAGTGAGATTAAAGAATATTATTCAATTCAGTAAAATTCCATTTAGGATAAAAGAAGAATAGTTTGCAGTTCATGAGTAGATTTGCACTTGCTATATGGAGATCTATGGTTAAAGAGGCAATTAAAGAAAAGTCATAGACCCTCAAACAATTTAGTGAAGCTAATTATCTTTACTATAAAAAATAACTTATAGATTCACATCGATTATGATGTAAAGAGGAAAATTCTTGGAATGCATTATTGAAATAAATAGTTCAAATACTTTCCCTTATTAGCCATCTTTATACCTCTAAACATCTCGGAAGTTAGTCTTTAATAATGCAACTTTTGACTTCCTCATTCTTTTTATGCATTTGAATAGACATTTTTAGAAATATTTTTGGTAATCATTATTTTCAAAGATTTTTAGTTGATCACTACTGGTAACACTACTGAATAGTATTAATTATTGTTGCTTCAAGTAATATTAGTACTCTTCTGTTCCAGAGAAAAAAACCTTTTTCCCTCTACATTCAAGCTGCATCTACACACCTGGAAGCAGTCTAGCTGTCTGGTTTTGTGCTGGGGAGCCTGGCAGGATGATGAGACCCCACAGGGTGCCTGTTCCATCATTCCTTTTCTGGAAGGCATTCCTTGAGTAAGCTTTCCTTGGTATTTTTCTTAGAAACATTAAGCCAAAGCTTAATGTTCAGGTACAAATAACAGCTCTGCTTGCTCTGTGCTGATGGATGGTGAGCTCTCCCACTAGACCAAGCCTTTCTATTGCCAGGAAAAATTATGGTTAGCCCATGCAAAATCATGTCAGGGAGCATGACCTAGGCCGGTATCTGAGCCTATCTTGTAGACCAGTTTTGTTGCAGCCTTCCTACAGAGATTCAGACCTATATTGGAAACAAAGAAATGTTGTGTATACACTTAGGAAAAGGAAAAAAAAAACAATACTGCAATTTTGCCTAAATATCTATGACTGTTATCTTGTCTTTTCCCCTCCAATCCCATAGAATGAGAGGCAAGCATCCCAGCTCTTCCTGTAGTATAAATCTAGCATTTCTTCAAGAACAGTCTCATTTGCTTCAAGGTAATTGCCATATTTGAAGAAAAATAATTTAGATATCCTCTGAGGTTGTTTTAAAAATCAAACTTCTGCACATAGCTAAAATGTTGCTGTAATGATTGAGAATATTGACCTTTTTTCTTCTAAAAATAAAGGTTATTTAAAACTTTAAAGAACACTTAGTTGACAGAAATTTTTAAGTTAAAAAAACCTTTTCAGAATATGGCAGTTTTCTCTTGTACAGGTAAAAGCAGATTTTTATGAAGTAATGTTTTCTTATTGTTTTAAGACACTTTCCTTGCCTGGAGTGTTAAGCTTTTCAGAATCATCCACTAGTCCATATCTAATTATAGCAGATTCTTACAAAATACATGCAACAAGAAAATAAGAGGCAGCTGAAACAAGCTTTGAAGAGATAAGCAATATTTGTAACCATTTTTTCACACCACGTCTGAAAACAAGCAAATGTTCAGCAAATAAGCAAATGAAAATAAAAGACTAAAACATATTTAGACTCAGAAGAATTCTCTGTAATAAAGTCTAACTGGATTTTCCAGAATTATTTTTGAGGAGCAGATCCATGCTTTGAATTCTGGAACTCTTACATATTCAGAGAATAAAATTCTCTATGAATACTTAAATAACAGAAAATTCATGAGTGCCATTACCACATCAAGCCTTCAAAAGGCATTTTTGGGAATTTTTATAATTGACAAAATCCCTGAAAATTGATTGCTTTTACATATGTTGTTTAGTTGTACAGACACGGTGGTTGTTACTATTCAATAAAAAGCAAGCTGCAAATTCCTCAGTAATGTTTCCTTCTCTAACAACTGTTGCCGGGCTTGCAAGAGTTCCTCAGGGGTGAAGAGATAGACGAGAATGTTGCACTCCATGATCAGAAGGCTGGATTTATTATTTTATGATATAAGTTACATAAAGACTATACTAAAAAGAATAGAGAGAAAAGTTCAGAAGCTGCTAAGCTAGGAATAGAATAGGAATGGATCAACAAAGGATTGATTCTGTCCCAGAGAGAGCTTGCCTTTGATTGGCCCTTAATTGTAAACATGGAACATGGGCCAATCACAGGTGCACCTGCTGCATTTCACAGCTGCACATAACCAGTGTTTACATTCTCTTTCTGGGGCCTCAGCTTCCCGGAAGACGGAAAAATCCTAAAGAAAGGATTTTCCACAAAAGTCGTCTGTGACAAACAACTTTTCAGTTAAAAAATTAAACCAGGCTCATTTCTTGAACACTGTGAATCCGTAGGCTAATTCAGTTTCAAAGGTATCTCAGGAGGTTTCTCGTCCACCCTCCTGTTCAAAGCAGGGACAGGTCTGAGATTAAGACCGAGTTGCTCAGTGTTTTGTCCAGTTGGATCTTGAAAATTACCACCATTCTTGGGAAAGCCTGCTGCACTGAGTGACTGTTTTCAAGGTGAAATAGTGTTTTCATTCTCTGCTCATTGCCTCTCATATTCACATTATGAATCAGTGTGAACAGTGTGGCCTGGCTCACCTTTAATGTTAGGAAATACTAAATTTACAGATACATTTTAAGAATATTTTATATTGGCTCAAGCTGTGATTAAAACTGTAGATTCAATTCTTTTGGAATTCCCAGTTATTCTCAATAAGACTTTGAGCTTCTGACTCAAACTCAGAATATTTTAATCTAATATAAGTGTATAAATAACTTTGAAGATAAAAACAGTTTTCTGAAACTGTTAATGAAATCGTATTAAACATTTTTCATTTATAAAGCCAATGTTGCATATTTTTTTCTCCAGCTTCATATATATAGAATAATAGTTTGAGTTAGAGGAGATCAAAGATCTAGTTTCAAAGGCCCCTGCCATGGGCAGGAGTGCCACCCATTAAATCAGGGCCCCATCAAGCCTGGCTTTGACATCAATCCTGACTAGTTTGGAAAAATATTTTGGTTTTAACATAGAAAATGATTTTTTTTTAATAATTACTTTATCTTTTTAACTTCAGAACAAAAGATAAAGTATGTATGCCATGAGTTTAAAATTGTTATAATATCAAGGGTACTTGACATCAAATATGGTCAAAACCATATGATTTTAACAGGACCAAGAACTAGTATATTACCTTGTTGATTTTTTCTTTCTATTCTCAATCTTCTTACCTATATATGAAATTAAAAAATATTCAACAATTAAAGCCCTTAATGGGTAAGTATTACTTCTTCCTGGTTAATTTCAGTAGTAATGTTAAAAATACACTGAAAAGGTCTGCAGGCTTTCATTGTGTCTTGTAGAAAAAATGTTAAATTGTATTATTAACATATATAACTGAAATTAAAGGAATGTGTTGGGACCCTGGGCATCAGGGGGTTTGCAACATCTTTAAGGGCCCTTTCAACCCAAGCCTCTCTGTGATTCTATGATGATTTTACATCAGCAATTATAGCTTTTTTCACTGGACTTACAGCTTTTGGAATGACTTACAACTTAAACACACATTAAACACAGATAGTCTCAGTCATTTAAGGTATTCAAGTGAACCAATATATTGTGTTGTATTGGGTCTGGCTGGGATGGAGCTCATTTTCCCTTAGCAGTCGTCCCAGTGCTGCATTTTGCACTGGTAGCAGGGAAGGTGCTGATAACACCGCAGTGTTTTCAGTAGACTGAGCAGTGCTGGCCCTGCATCAGGTCTGCCCCTCAACATTGCCCCCATAGAGGGGCTGGGTATGGGCAAAACCCTGGGAGGGGACACAAGCAGAGCAGCTGACCCACATTAACCAAAGGGATATTCCACACTGTTATGGTTTGGGCCTGGCAAAGCCAGAGCCCCCATGAGTATACCTCCTCCCTGAGGTCTGCTGTGAGATGTGACCAGGAAATAAGCAAAGCAGGCTCCTGCTTAAGGAAAAAGGAAAAAAAAAACTTTATTAACTAAACTACAGAAGACTAAACTACAAAAGAAAAAGGAAAAAAAAACACAAGGAAAATGAAAACTACACAGAAACACTTCCCCCTCCTCCTCCAGATCCCAGTACAATTCATTTCCCAAAATTATCCACACTCGGTCTGGCACCACCCTTTAGAAAATCAAATCTCCAGCTCATGAAGAGTAGACGGAGTCCTTCCTTGTGCCACGGACTTCTTGCCACAATTAGCGCCGCCCGGAGTCCTGCTATCCCGTGACATCTCCTTTCCATGCCAAGGTGCTCTCACCACCAGGCATGGGATGGGGCAGAGGCCTGCTTTCAGGGTGAGCCTTTTAAGGATGCCTCATCTCGTTCCAAGCAGAGCACAGTTTCACCTCTGGGACCTTTGTCCCCCCCATTTCTTCTACACCCCCTGGGGCCGAGGGGTCTCAACACCAAACTCTCCTGGCTCGGAGCCTCCGCTTCCCCCTGCAATGCAGCCTCTGTATCACCAGGAAACAGTCCATGGATTTACAACAAAAGAGTCCAGCAAAATTGCCACTCCATCTTCCCCCATTCCTTCAACATCTCTCTTTCTCTTTGCCAGACCCCCTTTCTGGCCTGTTTCTTCCTTCATCTTCCACTCTTATCCCTTTCCTAGGAAAGGTAATGTTCCGTGAAGTTCTCACTATCCACAAGAGTTAAAAGCTCTCCCAGGCCGCTGGGCTGCTCGCTGCCCCCCCCTTCTCCCCTCAGCCGTGCTGCCAGCACATTATATCAAGTTTCAAGGTAACAGCACAGGCTGCATTCTCTCCGTGTCCAAAAAGGTGGGGGGGAATAAACAGGTCGCTCGATGCTCCCCCACCTTTCCACCGAATCCGGGCCTACCGTAGATGGGCCACGTGGCTTTCCCCTCCCCCAGCCCAGCCAGCAACTGGGCCGGGGCAGGGAGGCCCAACCCTTCCCGCCGGAAAGCCCAAGAGGGCTCTGAAGGACAAGAGCCCTGCTTTTAACTCCTTGGGTTTGTGGTCTCAAGAGGCGGATCCAATGCCCCACTGGTCAAACCAGGTGCTCATCTTAAAATCCGACCACCCATTGGTGACTACAGCAAAAACAACATATCCCAGATGTCCCATTTCCGGTCAAACCACGACACACACCATGTGATGTCAACTCAGATATGAAATCTAAGGGAGGGAGGAAAAATCACATGCATTCTTTTATTCTACAGCATTTTCCTTCCTGACATCCACTATGTTTGCTGAAGCCCTGCTTCCTGGGAAGTGGCTGAACATCATTCACTGGTGGGAAGTAGAGATTGATTTTTTCTCTTGGCTTATGCCAACTTACAATTTTTCTTTTATCTTTAATAAACTGCCTTATCACAACCTACAAGTTGTTTTCCATCTTATACATACAAATATCCCAACATCTGCCATGTACCAACTACTTAAAAAAATTTCTCTCCCATGTCTCACTGGGAAGTGATAGAGCAGCTTGGTGGACTCTTGGTGCCCAGACAAGGTCAACCCACAGCACATGTATATTTTCTTTCTCTCCTGAAAGAAAGAAATGTGCACTGGCTACCTTAGTACAGGGGATACTGCTGTCTTGCTATCCGAACTCCTCCAAAGACAAAAAATAGTGATTGTTTCTTTATAACTTTTCTAAAATCTGTAGGTCATTTTAGAGAGTGAGATGGATCATTCTGTTAAAATATCAGTGTCAATATGTTGATGTATAAAAGAAAATTATTCTACAGGCATTCCCTTGTTAATTCAGGCAGGTCATTATTTTCCATTTCTGTTTCTGTTACTAGATGAGCTTCTGTGAAGACTCTGTGGCTGCAGTGAATGTGCTCTGTGAATATCAATGTCTGCTTGATCTTGAAGGGTGTTACTGGGTACAATTAACGTCAGGAATGTTTTACATATAACTCCATGTCAGCCATTCTGCTTAAATAGACTCCTATTTCACAGTTGTTATCTTTACTTGTATATGTCTTGGTTTTGAAATAATAGATCATGTAATTATTTTCTTTGTTTAGTGAATTACAGCACAAACACAATGACTGAATAAGTAGAAAGCAGTATCCTCTTGGCTAACTGTTTTGTTTTTATAAGAGTTTTGTTTCTTTATTTCATAGCCATGCACAAAAATGGGATTTAAAATTCTGATTTTTTTCTGGAGTTGGTCACACAAACACACACCTATATTTGAAATAATTATCATAGACTCCCATTGTTTTCAAGGGAGAGGAAATAGGCATATCTGGGGAGAAATTCTTCTCATCTGTTACAAATGTCTAGATTACAGGGAGAAAATTATCATGCTCTTTTAAAGCTCATAATTTAGGGTTGTGGACTGAGTTGATGTTGTAGTGTAAATGTCTCCAGAGAGAGTATCTACTCGTGGCCAGATGAAAACTGAAAAGTCTGAAATAGCGGCACAGTGCTGCTGAATTTTTTTCTTGGAAGAAAAGCTAAAACTCATTTAGCATAATTAAAAAAAAAACCAAACCTGTTTTCCTGCTTTTGCTTGTTTAACCCTAAATTAAAGGGAAGAATGTATAATGCATAAATGGAATTAAAAGGGAATTAAAGAAAGCTTGGCACATGGGATGGCATCTGGATGCTCCATAGTGGTTTTCTTCCTTATACACTCAAGAAATAGAAAAGAACTTGACTCCATATTCAGATTATTTTCAGAAGGTAAAACATAGGCAAACAAACAAAAAAAATGTACTGTCTGAATTAATAGGTGTGTGTGACTGCAATAGAAGTCAAAACCCATTTAAATATACCTTTGCCTGTGTGTAAACTTGTCTTGTGTTACCTTTAAGGATCTCCTTCATGGTCAAATCTGCTGATAGTCACACTGTAATCTGCCATGCTGAACAGGAGACAGAACAGGTGAACTGCCTGCTGTGTTTGAAGGGTTTTAAAGTGTAAACAGGCTTCGATGTTCTGTGACTGACCTAGTCAAATCAATTAGTATCATTTAGTTTGGCAACACATCATGAACTCATAGGGACACACAAGATATTTCCACTGATGTCACTCACATTTAGAGCAGATGAAATGTGTAAATAACTCCATTTAATGTCTTCTAGAAAAACAATATAGATTTATGCAGCAAAGTGCTTTTAGCTGACGACACTTCAGATTTTTGTTAAAATGAGCCAGTAAAATTATGAAAGAGGTAGGTTATGTCAGGTTACTTTATTGGTAGAATCATACCATATTTAAAATTTTAAAAATATATTAATAAGTATTTATTTTTAGAGGATAACAAGATTTTGCAGTTTGTTGGAAAAATAAAGCATTCATCTGAAAACAAAGAAAAACAAACAAAAAAAAAGTAAATCAGCACCATAAGCTATTAACAAGTGTGTGAGAGGAAATATGAAAGATACAGGGAGAGGAATCAAATATTTAATCTCTTAGGTATATTAAAAAGCAATTTTTTTCACTTCTTTATTATATTTAAAAATTTCTGTGTATAATTTCTGTAAAGAAAAAATCAGTTATCTACACACATTGTAAGGAACAAATTAGAGATTACATCAAATGTTGATATGGGAATACAGAGCATTTGAAGAGAATGGAACATTATTTTGAAACTATTATGAGGTAACTAGGCCATTTGCAGTTGTTAAGGAACTGGTCTGTCATTCTTTTGTGAACACATAAAAATAATTGGTGGGAGTTATTAAATGAAGATGAGTCCATAGACTAAAACAATGGCCCCAAAGTTTTTCTAACCCTCTTCAGGCTTATCTCATTTGTTGATATACAAATATCCCAACATCTGCCATGCACCAACTACATAAAAAAATAGAAAATATGTACTTGACAGGGATGAAGGCTCACTTCTAGTTTGCAAGTGACATTACCATTATTTGAAGTCCTTGATGTTATATCTTCCTTTATATATATATACATATAGTGTCTTTGAGCTATTCTTAGTCATATTTCCTATCTGCTTGTATTCTTGAAACAAATGTCCTTAGAATTAACAGGACTCATGTCATGGTTTTAAGTCCACCTGAAAATGAAAAACCACAAAGCCACTTGCTCAGCAATCTCTCCTCCCCATCTATAGTGGAATTCAGAGGAGAATCAGAATAAAACTTGTATGTCAAAATAAGAATAGTTTAATAATTGAAAACTGAAAATGAAGTACAATATAGTAATAGTAGTAAATGATAATAATAATAATGATAATAACCAGAAACAAGCAAGCAATGCACAATGCAATTGCTCACCACACACTGACTGACTCCAGACACCCCTTCCTGAACCCAGATCAGTTCCTCTTCCAGGTAACTCCCCCCAGTTTATATACCAGGTATGATGCCCTGTGGTGTGAAATATCCCTCTGGACAATTTGGATGACCTCTCCCTACCGTGCTCCCTCCCAGTTTCCTTTGTGTAGCTCCTCACTGGCAGAGCAGAGATGATGAAGGACAAAGAGTCCTTGGCTTAGGAGAAACATGACTTAGCAAAGCCCAGGACATCAGTGTGTTATCAGCACCATTCCCATTCCAAATCCAAAACACAGCCCTGTGACAGCTACTGAGAATAAATTATCTCTATCCCAGGTTAAACCAGGACACGTGGTAAGGGGAGCAAACAAACAAGGAAAACACATCCAAAAGTCTTTTGAGAAACTAATGCACTAGACTGAAGGTAGAGAGATAAAAAGAGATCAGTTTTGATAGAAAACTATCAAAAACTATCAGTATCTAGTAAAAATATTTTAAAACATAAAAAAATTATAGAAAGCTGTTGACAAAAGAAACTGCAAAAGGTATGAAAACAAAGAGGGAACTTGAGCCTTTATTTGGATGATATAACTAGGAATAGTTACTATTTTTAATCAGTGACATCCAAGTAGATGTGCATTACAAATCCAGATAAAAGTTGAAAACAATCACTGCTGATCACAATCTGCAAGCTGAATGTCCTTAGGCAAGGTCTTCTAGCTAAGTTATGGATCTGTTTCTGGATTTTTCTTAAAGATATTAGTGTTGAAAATAAATATTAATCCTCAAAATCACTCACATATTTCTGAAAGTTCACTTGGGAATTATTAGTTCTCTCTGGAAAAGATGGGATGTACTGCTGCCATACACCAGCTGCAAACAAACATAAAAGCATTTGAGATGATGTCTGAAACAGTGATTGAACTGTTTTATAGGACTGCTTTTAGCAATGTGCAAGCTGCCATTACTTTCAGCATGTGGTAATAGCTATTTGCCACGTATGGAAGGCTGGTGATGTTCCTTTGTTCGAAACATATGTTTACTTGTTCATGGAACAAAGCTTTCTGTGCTTTAAATGGCTTTGTCATGAAGCTGGTCAGAGTAGACAAAGGAGGCAGTGGAATTTGTTCAATATATGAGAGCTCCTTTGGCCAAAATTGAGTATTTTTTGGATTTTTTTTTTTTCTGGTAGGCTGGTTGGGTTTTTATTTTGTTTGAAATCAGACTAGTATCCTGATTCTCTTCTCAACTTCACTTTTTACCAATATTATGCTTCTGGTAGATTTATTCCTGTACTGTGTTTCACTGTAAGGCTTAGAAAATAGCCTAATGTAAAAAAAAAAAAAAAAAAAAAAAAATTATGAACTATACCTTTTGGGGTGAAACTTACTGTGCCTGTTTTCCTGGTTCGGAGATGATTACCTACACTTCTTCTTTCTCCCTCAGTTCAGGATGGACTATTTGTCCTAGGTGGTGAGGCATGAGAACAGAAAATGCCTTCTCTTCACACATTTGCACAGCGTGAGCAGCCCAGATGTCACGAATAGAAAAAAGATGTGAAACAGAGCTCAAAGAGGTTGGCTATTTTGTGAAAAAAAATGCAGAATGATGATTTCTTTTTCTTTTACCTTTATATACAAAACTCCATCTGTGATAAGATTTTTAAAATTTGTATTTCATACACAGGTTGGAATATGCTACCATACTAATGCTCCCATATTTAGCATCACAGTATGTTACACAGTGTATGCAAAATATACGTAGCTTTACATTCATACTTGAATATTAAATTTGTATTAATTTTACTTTGTATATTTTGTATTTAGCTTTGTGCTTCTCTAAATCAATATCTTTTCTAACATATTTTTATGGCAAATGGTAAGTTTGGCATGAATGTACACCATTTTTAACTCCTTATATACAACTGCAAGAACCTGGTTTTTGTAAGTTGTTGATAAACTTAATTTTGAATAAATAATTACAGGAAGTAAAAAAAACTAGTAAGATGTGTTTGCTGACAGAAAGATATATTTTTGCAGCATGGGAAACAAATCTGCTAGTCTGGTGACAAATTTTTGAAAGAGCACAAACTATATCTGACTGTGAAAAGAAAAATAGGTGGTGGCATTCTTTTTCTTCCCACCCTCAGGAAGCAATGTGGGAAGATGATACAGGAAACCTATGAAGTAGTCAATTTTATATGTCAAAAATGCCAAATACTACCTGTCTTTCAAGTACTAGAGACACAAAAGTGGTTGTTCTTATGATGCTGGAAAGTCCCATTTAGTGCTGTGGGGGAAAAAAAAAATAAAAAATTGAAGACTGTGATGGGGAGCAGAGGAATTAACACAGAATCTATTATATGAGATTCAGTAGAAGATAGCTTTTGTATAAACCCTTCAGGACACTGAAAAATATGTCGCAGCATAAAGGATAGAAACAAACCATTTTCCAAATATTGTTGCAGAAGATGGACTTAAGCAAAAAAATTTAAACCACAGTGTTTAGGTGTTTAGGGTTTCAAAGCAAATAGGAGCAGTACTGACTATTTTTTCTATGTGATTTCATGACAGATAAAACCCACTTAAGTTGGTACGATAAAGGAAATTAATGTCTTCCTTATGACGAGAAATTACATAGACTGGAACTACAATTCATAAAATATAATACTGAGCATGATAAAGGTCTGCTGTGATTCCATATGGTAACCCTTATGCATGAAACTACTGAAGTCTTGGCTGTTTGCAGTTAGTTCAAAATTTGTATTATTATTTATTGGCAGCAGCTAAATTAGGCATATAAACAGTTAGAAAGGACTCTGATAGTCATCATTCTAATTAGGAAGCTGCTTAAAAAAAAGCTGAGATAACTTTGAAGAAAAACTTATGCTTTTAAAGAAAATTATGTGTGCAACACTGACATTTTTATAACATGAATTCTTCCATTTTAAAAATCTCTTGAAATTTTCTCCTCTGCCCATCAAACGCAGACCACATGAAAATGGGTAGTTCCAACTTTTTCCTTAGATGCATAGACCATCAATGCCCTCTGGGCAGAACTAACCAGTGACATGATACATGCTGCTGTATTTATGTTTAATATTAAAATTAAGTCTTATTTATCCTCCGTATATGCATTTCAGGTGCAATTGAAAATACCTTCATTTCATGTGTGATTACTTTTTCCCGGCAGCAAATTTATGATTCATTAAATACAAGAATGTAGCCTGATTGCTCATGCAACATGACAACCCATAAATGATGAAATATTTACATTTTTAGCGATTTGGTATTCAAATTTTTATCAGGAGCTTAGAAATTAGGAAACAGAAAAAGAGCTTTAGTTAGACACTAACAGAAAAACTAACTGCAAAGATTATTTGAGTGCAAAACAGATGAAACTTCAGTGGAAGCCTAATCAGGCTCTTTAAAGCCTTCTAGACTGAAATTTTCTAATTGTAGGCCCCAAGTAGACCAAGAGACTCCAATTTTCTATGAGCATTCTCCTCTGTACTCCTACATTTTTACTACAAATGTACAATGTACTACATTTCCTTTGTACTCCTACATTTCCAGCTCCACCTTGGGCTTTAGCCACCTGTGTTTAGGGTGTGCTCTGGCTTGGTTCAACTGTGCAACTTTACCTTGCTTGGTGTGTTCAGCCTGGAAGAGCCTAATGGAAGACCTCTGGTTAAATACTGGTCACTTGAAAGTAGCTCATTCTAAGAAAAGAAAAACAAATGCTTCTCTGCTTTACATGCTTCAAAATATTTTTAGTTTTATGGTTTTCAAAACCTCCGAAGTGGGAAAAAAAAATAGCATACTTGTTTCTTTCCTGCAAAAATGCTTAAGTTGAAGGGATCAACATTTTTCAATGGAAGTTTCAAGTATGTTCTGATTTTTCTGTAGAAACGGAGAAAAACAGTGTCTTTTTCAAAGGATGGCTTCATGCATAACTTATGTGAACAATCATGTGCTCTTTCTTCCAGGGTGACAAAGCCTGGGGAAAAGAGTGTCTTCTGCCACCTCTTGTTGAAAGTGCCCTGCCTCCTAGTGGAATATAATGCTCTCAATTGGACGTAATGCCTAAAATTAGATAAATTAATGCTGCCTTACATTTTGCTGAACACCAATGGAATGTTACTGCCTCTTAGCAGCTGGGCAAGTCAATGAAGGGAACTCCTCTGGTACACTTACTGCTGGTAGAGAAAGAAAATCTCTACAATGATGGCAAGCAGCTACTCCCTCTTACCACGTCCCTTTCAAAACATGAATCACTTATCTGTCAAGAAGTACAGGAAAGATTAACCATGTCTACAGAAAATAAACAAGTTTGTTATACTTGTTTTTTGGATATTTAATTCAATCTTACCTCCCTGATTATTGAGGTTATGCTGCTTCCCTGTTTTCCCAGGCTCCGCTTCACTCCTTTATATTCAAATGCCTCAACTGCCTTCCACTCTTCTCAAGCTGTGCACAGGGGTGGGGAAATGAAGGTCTGAGGTCAGTTCACAGCAGCTGCTCTCTGTTATTCCTTACTTTTCACACTTTTTCCCCTTGATATGAGCTGTTCCCATTGCTGTAGTAATTCAGGGTACTCTTCCTCCAGCAGGAGTTCTCCATGGGCTGCAGCTGCCTTCAGGGAATATCCACTTGTTCTATTATATCCTGTAGCACACATATCTTCTCTGTCATGGTGCTCTGCACACAACATGCTTCACTACAGTCTCTACATGGTTTGCAAGGGAATCTCAGCTCGGGTGTCTGGAGCACTTCCATTTCCTCCTCCTTCTTCCCTGCCCCCAGTGGCTGTGGGAGTTTCTCAGACTTTTTTTACCTCAGCTCCTCAGCATTTTTACCCTTAACTATATTTTTCACAGAGGCTGTTTGAGTTGACTTTGGCCAGTGGTAGGGCTGTTGCTGAAACAGAAACATTTGTGTCCTGCTGTCCTGTGGTCTTCAAACTTCCTTCTTCAGTACCTATATCATTACTGAGATGGGTTAAATGCAGTCTGAGTCTGCAGTGTACTCTTTGTTACAGAATCAGTTTTTTCTCAGTTTCTTGCTTGCTACCATACCTGTACATCTATGTGTTGGGACCTTCTATATCAACAGCACAAAAGAACCTCCCACTTATTTAATACATTGTTTGTGCTTTGTGATGAGTTGAAAAATTAATATCTGTTTCCTCATCATTATCATGGTCATCAGCTCTTTTATCATCATGTACCTATCAATATGAAATCTAACTCCAGCTGGCAAATATTCAAGTTATTATTATTTTCATCATTCTACAGAGTAGTGTTGTTATTTTAGCCCTTATGCTATGAGTATGTGATATGAGTAACCTATATAAAGCCAAGAAAAGTAATTTCTTTAAAAGTGAATTTATTTTCCACAGAATATAATTTTTTGCTTGAACATTTCAGGAAAAAACTGTCTTTCAGGATTTTAGACTAAGTAACATAAAAGTTTTTTTCTTTAGAATTGAATAGTAACAATAGCAAAGTTTTTTACCTTTTGGGATTTCCAGTTGGAGGTCTTTCAGGCTGTGCAGGAAAAGATGCATATACCTTTAGTATATTTGAAACTGCAGCATTAAGGTATTTGGGAACTGGCAGACCAAATTTTTCACTTTTAGATTCTTATGTTTTAATTTACATTCTTGATCACATCTTCAGTATTATTATTCTGCTGCAATTATCAAATATAGTATTTCTTATATTAACAGACTTTTTAAAATTTAGCTCAGATGTTCTTTCTTCTCCTGTCAATGAGCTCTGTAAAAGGTATTTTGAAAAATAAAAATAGAAGAATTCATTATTGCAGACTACATATTTTATTTTTAAATTCTAATCAGAGATTATGCTCAAGAATGAGCATCCACTTTACAATGCATTACTTCCTATAGAGAAAAAAAACAACACAAAGACAACAGTTCTCAGTGGTTGACACTGAATAGTCTTTCCCCCTTAAAATGTTTTATTGTTACTGTTTTTTAAAAAATAATAATACTTAAGCTTAAACTCAACAGTTGTATTTTACCTTTTTTTGGATTTACTTGCATTTTGTTGCCCCATAATAACACTAATTTCTGTGCTGAATCTAATTCCAGTGATATCCCAAAACTATGAATTACCCTATTATCAGATTTTCTTTAGTCCCAGATAATGACTGTAATTTCCCAAAGAAGGATAACAGCTTAGAATGTTTATACTAGGTATTAAAACAAATGCTAGAGAAGAAAGGATAACGCTTCATTAATTTTATGTAAATTATTAGACTGAGCTATTTGTTCTTCAAAAATTATTCATTTATGATTTCACTTTTTTTTGTTTTACTATCCCTACAAACTACTAATGCTAAACGCTAAATCTATTGCTTTAATATATTTTTCTTTAAAGCATTTCTTTTTTTTTTTTCTTGAAAAATAATGCTTGCTGCACACTGAAGCTTATTAAGTGTCAAAATCACTCTAATGAGAAATTGCAACTTGCTCAAAATGTTTAAAATATGTTATGCTCTTACTCTTAAATATAATTTTAATAAAAAAGGCTAAATATGGCATATTTATAAATGTAAATATTCCATACAAGTAAAATGGAAATTAGGTTTAGAGACAAGCATTAAAATGGTTACTTGTAACCATTACTGTAACCATTTCAAAAGATCTTAAAGGATGAGAAAGGAAAGCCAATTAAATAATAGATTTTTTAAGTGCAAATTGATCTATATGGGATAATGTAAAAATATTAAGCTATTTTCTGTTTGGAATATCCCTTCCAAGACTTTTGATAGTTGAATGGATTAATTGACTATATCACAGCAGAATGGATTATCTGGTGGTACAATCATGTCTTCCAAAGTCAGCACACCCCAAGAGGGGTGTGAATATGTGATTAAACCCAACATATAATACACAATTACAGAAAAAATATTACACAATCAAGAAAATATTTTCAGACGGGGCAAGGGGCTTGAGTTGTCTTCAACCCACATCCTCCTTCATAGTTCCTTGGGACGCCCATTGCCATAGAGTCACAGAAATATTTAGGTTGGAAAAGACCTTTAGATCATCAAGCCCAACTGTAAACCCAGCGCTGCCAAGTCCACCGTTAAATGGTGTCCCTTAGTGCCATGTCTACTGCCTTCTACTCCTCCCTAGGGTTGGTGATGATCATTCCATGAACAGCCTCTTCCAAGGCTTGACAACCCTTTCAGAGATCTTTTTCCTAATGTCTAATCCAAACCCAAAAACCTAAAACAGAAAACTCATGTCCTATTGCTTGTTATCTGGGAAATGAGACTGACCCCCATCTCCCCACAGCCTCCTTTCACGTACTGCAGGGCAATTTGTTACACGTGCATCACGTTTTCAGTGGAATCTTTATTACTCTGTCAAATAAGAATTCTGATGTAACATCAACTACCTCTGAGTAAGCAAATTTGGTATTAAACTTTACATCCTCCATATCAGCCATTTCTTGAAGACCATGGTCAGAGAGTATGAGACACTGACATCTAGTTACCTCCTTTCCATTATAGGTGGCTGGCCACCCTATGTTTTTGCTTTCTTAATGTATGTCATTTTTGTATGAAGTACACTGATTCCACTGTTTGCAAGTGGGCAAAAAGTAAAACAATATAGCTCTGATTTTTTAGTGCAAACGGCTCACCTGAAAACTGTGAATATGGCAAATATTCCATATATACAGCATTGATTCTTTCTTTCCCTATAAATCAGTATACACACGAGTCACAAAGCTCAGTCTCTGCTTCATGCTTGACAGAAGCTCCACAGTGCTTGACTAGGTGGATCAAAGTTCTGTTTGGCAATCAGTGCCATATGTTTTAGCTGAATAAATTATTCTATATTCCATTTTTCATTCAATCTATTTGGGTCCATTATAGGAAACCAACAGAACTCTTAAATTTCATGTAGTACACAGTCCCTCATGTGATTAATAGAAGTATATTGTGTTATTCATGCAAAAACTCATGGTAAGTGTCCATGTGTGTGTTTATATGTGCGTACAATTTTTTCAGGGATAATAAACTGAAACTCTCCATTCCTAATCTGATTATTGCCAACTCAGGTGACACAGGGCATTTTTCTATATTTTTAAGCCAGTTTTCTCTGTGAAAGAGCTTTAGCATGAGGATAAACAGACTTGCACTGGACACAAATAAAAGGAAATAACCTGGGAATGGTAGTTAAAATAACTTAAAATAAATATATAAATATATATATAATTTCACTACCTTAATGCTTGCCCCTACCTTTTGAAGTTCCCTTAAGGGTGGATTGGTGAATCTGTTGTACAATAGGATACCTCATCAGTGTTCAAACAATCCTCTCTACATCCTAGTAAAGATTTTGTTCAGGTAAATGATCAATAGAGGAAAACCAAAAACAACAACAACAACAACAACAACAACAAAACACCAACAAAAACAAAATCAAAGAACCCAAATCAAAAACCAACCAAACCAAAATATCAATGTGTACATTTTCTCTTTTGTTATATCTATCACAGCAAGCCTTGAGTACTTGCTTAGAGGTATCTTTTAGTTACTGTACCATCCTTTCTCTTCTCAGCAGTACTACTAGACACTGCAAATGAGTATACTCCAATATATTTTAAGGGGCTGCCAGCAATTCCACAGGCTAGCCTTTATGATGGCATAGTATATCAGGATAGCTTTTTCTCTCCTAAGATTTTTGATATAATTTCACTCAAACATGGGAAAAATCTAAATCAGCAAAACAAATGTACTACAAGAGAAAAAAGTCAGGGTCAAAGGTACTTATGATAGCTTTTAGCTGATAATTAAAACCCAATTTCCCTCATCAGATGTTCTTTTTCCTTTTAAACAAACTAAGAAAATAAGAATTCATTTTTAAAAAATCAGATTTGCCCATCAGAACTACTAGAATTACATCTCTGTTCTTTACAGAAACAGAAATTGTGTGGCAGGGGGTGAATGCGGGAACTGTGAATGCTGCCTTGTCATGGTATTAGAGGTGAATATAATGTTCTTTTCTAAGTGTTACTGCGCTTTGGGTAGTGCCTTATAGCTATAGATACCTTACTATTACAAGCTCTATGTCTATGATTGATAACATGGTAATGAAAAACAATACAGAGTAATTTTGTTTGTAAGCATGAGGCACATTTTGCTTGGATAGTAATGGAATTTCCATCCACAAATCAGTTGAGAAATAGTTCATAGTAAAAAAAGAAAAGCCAGGAAGTTATTTTATTTTTGTCTACATCTGCTTGAGGCTGCTGACTGATATCCAGAAAATTAAAACTACTAAAAGCAGCTGCAGAGGGAATACATGCTCTAGACAAGCTAGGTGTCTGAATGGCTCTGCAACAAATATTCACACTTTGCTATTTTGTGCTGTGTACTAGAGGCTGCTTGCTTTATCCCTCATGAATAGCTTTCAGTGTTTTAGTGGTTGGACTGTAATAGGTCTCATGTTATGGGGGACCTCATTCAACTCTGAATCACTAGAGAAGCTGTGTTTACGAGTAGCTGTGCCAAAAGGGATTTCTCTTGCAATTCATTTCTCTCTTAGTGAATGGAGAAAGTGAAAAATACTTTTCACAGCAAAGTTTCTGGCCATGAGACTTAATCTAGCATAAGAGAGTATTGTATGCATGAAAATTCTGGCGCAAGCCATTATTTCATTTGATTATGTATTATAGATTTCATTACTTGTTTTTCTGATTAATGTTTTGATAGAGATTAAAAACAATTTATCAAATAACTTGCAGAATTTAACTGAACACTGAACTATCCTTTTATATCTTTTTGTTGTTGGTTATTGCTTTTTGCTCTTATATGTTTTGTTGTTCTTGTTATTTTTTGTTGGTTTCTTTGTAAGATTCTTCCTTTTTCTATTAAGGTCTATTAATGAGTATTTTACAGATTACACCACAAATAAGACAATTCATTAGCATTTTGCATTTAAATATTTTAAGAACGTTAATAGACTGTAAAAAGATAAAATGTAAATGTTGTTGCTATTTAGTTCTTCTAAATTACACAAGCAATATAAAAGTAATTGAACTGCTATTAATAGACTGTAATGGAAAGTGTACTAAAGCATTATATTAGTGTTTAGCAAGATAATTTGGTCAAGTAAATTAGATACTAACAAAGTTAGTAAAAAGCAGTATTTAAAGACTGATACCATATTTATTTACTTACAATTAGTATTACCAATGTTAATTAAAGGCTTAATTATCAGATATAATGCATACAAATGTACCACTGGGCAGAATCACAAGTAAACAGATAATGTAATTCTCAATGGAAGAATCCTGTCTGGGATTTCTGTTACATATTGTTACATTTTATGGTTCTAAAGCTACCAAAACTTTGAGTTCTAAATTATATATTTGCTAGTAAACCCTTTTGAGTCAAAAAAGTCATAGCCATAAATGTCTTAGTTCTGGGTTTTCACAGGTAGAAGTCTGGCTACCCCTTTGTGTATTATGTGCACATGACTGAGACATAAATAATTGGATATATTCAGATGTTCCAAGGAGCTTTACCTAGGACTTTTTAAAAATGACTACAGGGTAAAAGACCTATTATTCACCATGATTTTTAACATAACTTTTAAAAGAGAAACATAGTAGAACAAATAAAAGATTGTGAATCCTCAAATTTGCCACAATGACAAGCAGTTATGAACACCAAAAACTATTTGCATGCATATATTATTTATAAACATTAATTTGCTAACTGGTTCTTTCATTATATGCCAATGGGAAAAAATCAAAAAAACCTTCTCACTCAGATGTTGCTAGTGAAATTACTCTTACATTCTAGAAACACCCTATTCTTCTGCAATGTCCACTCTTCTCTATTACACCTTATTGTTTTGTTCCTTTGCCAGCCTTTTGTCCTTACAATTAGCTGTTTACACTGCATTTGGGGAAAAGCTTTTTCTGTTAATTTTTGTTTGAAAAGTACTTCAGAGAAGAAATTTTGCACTCTTAGCATGTTCTAAGGCATGACCCAAATAAACATGATTGGGGTAATAAAGCATAAACTGTGTTCTAATTTTACTGGACTGGTCTAATGCATATTAACCCATAATAAGAAATTTAGTCCTTCCTGAGGTTTCCAAGATACAAAACTAGTTTTCTGTTACCAGTATTACCAACATTCTTCTCCCTAAATTGGAGATACACGGTTTTGATGGATGCACTATCGAAGGATTAAGAGTTGCCTGAATGGCCCTTCCCAAATAGTTACAGTAAATGTCCCAGTAGAAACCAGAAGTGAGTGGTGTCTCTCGAGGGTCTGCAGTGTTCGACATCTCCTTGGAGACATTATTGCAGCCTTTGAGGAGGGCATGTAAGAAAGATGGAGAGAGACTTTTTACCAGGAGCTGTAGTGACAGGACAAGGGGAAAAGGTTTTAAACTCAAATAGAGTAGGTTTAGATTGAACATAAGGAAGAAATTACTGTGAGCATGGCAATACACTGGAAGAGGCAGCCCAGGGATACCAGGGATGCCCTGTCCTCAGAAGTGCTCAGGTCAGGCTGCCTAGGGCTTTGAACAACTTGATCTAGTGGATGGCATCGCTTTGCATAGAAAGAGGGTTGTACTGGAGGATATTTAAGGGTCCATTTCAATCTAAATCATTCTGTGATTCTATGATTCCATGCCTGTGGAAGACAAACATACCTGACATTAAAGTATTCATTCAATCCATAGATTCAATCCATTGCCCATTCCATGTGTGTTTTTCCTCAAGTAAAAAATGTCATATAGCTTCAGTAACTTTTAAGAAAACAAGACTAATTAATTACTCAGGCCTACAAACTTTTTATTTTTGAAGAGGAATGTTTGTCCTAAGTCATAAAATCTGACTAAATTTTTTTAGTAGCACTTCCTGTTTGTTGGAGTAAGAAAATTAATTCTTAAAATCAATCTGTATTCAAGGTTATATTAAGTAACTGCACTTCACTAATATTTCTTTCTCATCTCCTATTACAAAGATTAGTAGACTTGTGAATATTGAGACTAAATACTAGGCTAGCTTTTACAATTAAAAAGAAGGTGTTCAACAAGATGCAAACTAATTGCTGCCTTAATAATATACATGATGACATATCTTACTTTCTTTCCAGTTATCAGATATTATGAACTATCACCATGCAGTTCAGTTTTTCAAATATTCTATCTTTATTCTCTTCCTTGAATAAGAAATAGGCTATCATATGTGGAATTTAATCAGTTCTTTTCAAGAAAAGTCAGCTTTCTGACCCTAGAAGTGCATGTATTAGTGATTGTGGCACATATTTCACTGGGCTCATTTAAATTCACTGCACATTTTTAATGCACATAGAAAAACTTGAGCATATTAATATATGTCTGGAAAATGTGCAGTTTTTCCATAGTTGACTAGAGGGGCTGATTACTTTTGTAACAGTGAAGCCATCTGTGCGTTACAGTTCCATTCCATCATCTACACAGCTATAAGGTTTCCTTCAGGCTGACTTATGGTTATACCTTAGAGTAACTCATTGGCTTTTAAATTAAAGCGTGCAGAAGGCTAAGAAGCTGTCTGAAGGGAAGGCTAGGAAGATGTCTGAGGGTTTCTTTCAGTATTTTGTTCAAATTTGGACTTTGAGCAATTCAGAATCCACATATTTGCTAATGGGACAGGAAAAAAAAAAAGAAAAGAAAATCTAAGGGGTTCTGTTTTTTAGGGCATCTCAGAAGACTAAAACCACACTGATGCCATTTGTTTTAGAACTTCAATAAATCTGTTTCCTTTCTCAACCACATAAATTTGTGCTTAAATATTAGTTTTAAAAACTAAAAAATTAATAACTGCCTTTTCAGAAAATCAGCTTTTTAAATTAATAAAAATCCCTTTAAAATAATTGCCTTTAAAATATATATTTCAGTGAAAGAGATACCTGAGTTCATCCTTTATTAATCCAGTTACATTTTGCATTAATGAACAACTCTACTAGTGTGCTATTCAGATAAAAGAAGTATGATTTATAGATAAGAAAGAACTGTAATATACACTCAGAACATAAGAACTGTAATATAGACTCAGAACTGCTCTGATTTTGCTTGTGGTTTCAGTGTCCTTGGTAGGATCTAAAAGATTCTGTCCTTTTGCTGTAAAGGTAGGCTGGAACATCCAGCAGCAATGCTTACAGTTGAGTGAGATAAATGCCCAGTTTCTTTCACCTTGAGAATCATTTATATCCTTTAGTTGTTCAGCCCTATCTACATGAAATGCGCTCCTTTGGAGCTCAGTTAATCAATATGACATTCAACACTGCTTTTCAAAGGAAAATGTTTAGGCTGATTCAGAAACTAAGTATCTTAAATCCTGTGTTCATTACTGCATTTTATGTCCACAAGGCACATAACAGTTTTCTGTGCATGTGCATTTCTACACACACACCAAAAAAAAAAATAAATTAAAAAATAAAAAAAGAAAAAAGAAAAAAAAAGTGTGCATGCATATCTAAAAGTATATACATATGCATGTTCTTTAATATTTTTACAAATATTCTAGATGCAGAAATTGAATGTACATTAAATTTGCCCACGATTCTTAACTAGAAGGAGCTGTGGACTCCCTCAAAGGTAGAGAAGTCTTACAGAGAGATGCAGATGTCTGGAGAGCTGGACAATCACCAACCATATGAAATTTAACAAACGAAGTGCCAAATTTGCTGCCTGGGATGGGATAATCCTGGTTACACATGCAAATTTGAGAATGAAGGGATGGATAGGAGCCTTGCAGAAGGGGTTCTGGGAAACTGGCTTAATGGCAAGATGAATATAATTTAGATTTAGTCTTGTGAGCAGTATGGAGTTGGGCTCAATGATCTTTATATGTACCTTCCCACTTGAGATATTCTTTGAATCTTTTCTATGTACAGTCATGAATGAAAGTATGTATGCACAGAAGTTAAACAAAGATAACTGTACATAGTCCGAAGAATATTAGATTTTATTACTGGTAAAATTTGGTGGTTTTCTTTTTCCCACTATGAGCTAGTTATGGAGTGGTTCTATTTCAACTTAGAGTAAAAAGGAAAAAGAAAATGTTGTCCAACAAAGTGTGAGACAAATAAGATAATTAGAAATTGCAGTTCTAATCCCAAATGACTGACAAATATGGTCTAGGGAAGTTACTGTTTTGATTTTATATGTCCAACAGTTTCAATCTCACTGTCCCACATGACTCACAGGCCATTTAGACAATAAAAAACAAAACAAAATGAAAAAAAACCCCCAAACAACAACAAACAAAAAAACCAAACAGAACCCCCACAAAAATAAAACCCAAACACAAATATTCAGTCTTCTGTAGAGCTGCTTTTTTCAGTCTAAGATCACAGTAGGCTTTCCTCATGGAGTCAAAAGTAGTACCCATTTTTTAAACCTTAATTTGGGTCATTCATCAGATTCCATAAAGCATTTCATTATCCCTTTCTCTTCATCAGGTTAATGGAATGACAAAACTCTCAGCCTAACACTATTCTTTTCAACCTCATTTATCACAACAACAACAAAAAAAGGATCAAACGTAACTTTTTAGCTTAGTGTTCAGTACTTTTTACATGACAGAATCTGGAAAATTTGATGTACCGTATGTAGAACAGGTGAAGACATTACCTTGTGTTTCTCAGAACATTTAAAATTTCTTTGCTGCTATTGATTGGATAATATTAAAAAATCCATATGGATATCTCCAGTATTTAGAGGACATTTACAATACAGCTGTCTTCATTTGTATGATATTATTCAAATCCACTATATACTATAGGTATTCTTCTTATTATATTCCACTAATTTGTAACTTTTAATGGATTCTTTTTCCCATTTTATAATTTATCATGCTCGTAGAGTATCAGAAATTAAATTCCTCTCTTCTTGTGGATAATTAACTGTACAGATTAATCTACTTTTTAGAACTCAGCTACTCCATCTTTTCTTGCAAGTGGCGCCATTGTTATTTACTCTGTTTTTTCTGAGAGAGCTTCTACACAGTTTCAGGGAAATCCAGAAGTAATCAAAATAAAATATGATTTCATTAAAATTGGATCATGAAATAGAAAGAAAGTGCAGACAAAACCATGAGTAAAAAACCATTGACACAGGATTTATTTGTTCAAATTTCACACAAGTTGCAAGGACAAGAATATGATTTAACAATTACAGAAATCAGATGCTCTATGCAAATTTCATGTCTGTGTTCTTGACACAAATAGCATAATATTGAATTTATTACTCAATTAAATAATCTTTTCTAAAGCTTTTTGTCACTGTTGCTTTCATGAGTCCATGCTTTATATAATGCATATTATTCTTATCCTGCTTCAGAAAGAGAAGGTTCTCCTGCTTGTACATGTGGTGTCACTATGACAGTGTGCATATGCTTCAGAATTTATTTTCAAACTTTGTAAATAGAGGAATTTTATCACTCCCATTTTACAAAGAAATATTAATACATTAAAAAACTATGAGAGATTAATATAATTTTTTTTAATTAACCTTGAGTGTCAGTGCGAGAAGTGTTTCGGTCTACTTAGTTATATACAGCATTTCTATTGCCCTTTATTCATTTTGCTCCCCAAGCTTCCAAATTTGGATTACCTTTCACACTTCTTCTGCATCCTCAGTACTTCTCTCCATACCTTCTAATTTTTTTAATTAGTTTTTGCATTGATCAGTATATATAAAGCCAGGCTGTGAACAGCATGAAATTAATTCCGTCTAATTTTGGCCCTTACTAGTTCGATATCTAATCAGAGTCATAATTAATGAAGAGAGATACACCTCACCAGAGGGAGATTCAAGCTGTCTCTATTAAACATTTCTGTTAAAGAAATGTGAATTATGCAGGCATGCTCTAGAAGTGCCTTGGACCTTAAAGCGAGCCTGGAGCTTGGTGTATTGCCCCTAAACACAGTAAGCAAGCTCTATCTTTATCTGGGAAAAGTTTCATTACAAGCATTAAACAGTGCGGGTGCAATTTGGAATACTTAGGAACAGAGCAGACACAGGTAAAGATAAACCCAAAAGCGTCACTTAGAGAATTATTAGAATCATTCGAAATTCTGGAAATTTTCAGATTTACTACATTTTTAAAATGTTCAGTTTTATATTTGTGTGCCCATTGTCTTTCAGGACAATTAGGCAAAATTTCATAGACATGAATCTTGTCCTGCCTATGCCCATTTCACTTTTAATGACTGCAGTTTCATGAATAGGGCACTGTTGATTCCAAGTGAATGAAAAACAAACCTTGTTCTTAGTTTTATCTGTTGGGGTCAGTATTGCAGGTCAACTAAATCTTGTAGTACTTTGATTAAAAGTCAGTATTTCAGGAGGAAAATTTGTTTACTTATCTTCTACCATAGCATAATGAAGAAAAAATATTCCATCGTACATTTTAGAAAATAAATATGCTATTTATAATGAAGAACTGTATGTTTGCAAGTTTTATTAACAAAAAGTTTTCCCATTTCATACAATTTGCTTTAAAAATGCAAAACACGCACTAAAATAACATATTATATTTATTGTCGTAAAAAAACAATTATTTTGAAAATATAATTTCATTGAATGCTAATTACTTTTTCTGTTCTATATAAGAGTAAACTACATGAGCTCTAAAAACATAAATGAGTTAAAATATCTGCAGTATCTCTTCCTAATGGGATAGAGAAATGTGTCAATAACACAGAAAAAGAAGTGTGAGAAGACATGATCTTAACATTTAAAATATTGACTTAAGCATTTAAAATGTATGCAACCTCTGAGGAAAATACAGTAAATTAACAAGACAAAAGAATCAAAATGGGTAAAAAAGGAAGGACTCATAGTGATAATCAGGAAATACATTGGAAATTACAAGATATAAAAATAAGCAATAATCTACTCTTTTATAATAAAAAAGTTTCATGCCAAAATTGAAGTTCTTTGCCTTTAATGTGTTTTAAACTTAGGAGTAGATTTTGAAAGAAAGAAAAAGAAAAGAAAAATAACTAGGTAGTTAGGTATGGCTTAGTGTGCTATTTCTCACATTTCGTATCATCACAACAGATTTTATTTCCTTTTTAATAAGAATTTCCTATGTTTAGATTTTAATATTCTGACAGTACTAAAAATACTTGTTTTATTAAAGAACCTATGAAATGAAGTGCCAGACTTCATTCATTCATAATAATTAGTTTGAGTACTTTTACACATTTACATTGTTGTTTTGCTTTTACTTTGGCATAACAATATTCTACTAATATAAAAGTTGTCTCTATATTATTGTTTTTGTCTGCATTGAAGCTTAATTAATGAAAATTAATTTCCTTTCCATTTTACTTAGGTTGCTACTCACAGCCTTCCGAAAATGAACATACCTTCTAATAGTGTCATGCTCTTCTGCTTCAGGAGTTATGGTTTAACCAATACATGTAAATCAAACTTGTCCAGCTTTGGAACTGAATCCATTTTATAAATTTGCACTATTTAACACAGACATAATGAAATTTTGGACTCTAGCTGTGGCCCAGCATTTAAACTGGGCTAGAATCCAAGTCTCAAGCTTTGGCTCTCAGAGTTTTATGTACAGGGATTTTTGCAATTCAAGGTGCCATGTAAGCAACCTGACATACTGACATAGCTTTTCTTATTTAGGTTTTGTTGTTGTGTTTTAAAGTGAGACAAAGTAGTTTAATAATTCAGTGACCTTTGTCATTTTGGAAAGCAAATATTTGCCAGATCCTGGTTTTGTACCCTTGCATTCTATAGTTCTTCCTTTTCACTGAACTGAAATATACAATATGTGCCAAAGAGAAAATAAAAAATCTGATTACTTGTTTTCCTCCATAGTATTAAAACTTCAGAAATATTGAACATGTATTCAGGAAAAAATTAACCATTATTCCTCTTGGAAAACCTAATGACTATTTTATAACTCTATATTTTAAAAAGTCATATTTAAATCACATAAAAGTAAAATGAATGTCTAGTCTGTGCAAGAATAGATTGTCAAGACAATAATATAACTTCATTATACATTTACAGTTCATACAGCTATGGGATTTGAACAAGAGTATGTTTTTACAGTAAGAATAAAGAATGTTTTCAGCTATCTTTGTACAAATGGTGTCAGAATGCAATCAAAAAAATGTTCCAGGGTCCTTCAAATGCTTTTTAGGTATTACTAACCAGAAATTTATCACATTGCTTTCTGTTCTTACCTGGCCCTTCTTCATTATAAATTCCTGTTTACTCACACATTTCTCAGTTTTAGTCGCTCCTTTTGCTGAGCACGAATCTCATCTGGTGATCTGAAAAGGCTGTGCCTCTATCCAGTTTGCTCTTTGAAAGTGGAGAACTGTTTGCTGTTCTGGAGCAGAAGGTTCAGCTCCTCCTAGAGCCAGCCAGGCTGCCTCTGCAGTGAAGCACCTGCCCTGGTGCCCTGGGGGAGAGCCCACACCACGGGCACCAAAATCCTTCCAGCAGGGATCACCAGGCACTGACACCTCAGGGGGTCTGTGCTTGATAAAAGCCTGGCCCTCTCACTCAGTGTTAAATATAACACCAATGAGAAAACAATTTTAAGGCTATTATTAATTGAGTTTTTTATGGTACTTAGAGAATTTTTATTATTGTACTGCTATTAACTATGATGAAAAAAAAATTCCATATCAAGCTTGCCAATATATTTCACGGCACTATATCTTTCTTTAAAAAAATCTTCATCTATGTGATCTCTATAAGGGGTTGTTTTTTGCTTGACAGTCTCTTGCTGTCAATACACTTTTTCAACTGACTTGTCAAAGGATGTAATGAGAATATGAAAGTAGTTAAAAAATTGTTGGGTAGTTTTTTCTTTTCTCTTGCCTTCAATAAAATTTGCAAGTGTGTGGAAAGGAAGGTTGTTTTGGGAGGGCTTTTTTGGTTTTGATTTTGGTTTTTTTTTTCCTTTTTTTTAGATGTTTGGGGGTATTGTTTGGCTTTTTTTCCTCTAATCTTATTCTTGGAATTATTAGAGTTGCTGCTTACTCAGACTGCTTATGATATTATCACAAATGTGGACAAAAAGTTCAAGAAAGATTTTTTTTTCCACCTACAATAATGAGCACCTGTTTGTTTTTCCTGATCTGCTGGAATGACACTTTTCCTCCCAGTGATGGCAGGCGTATTGTTTTGAAATGTATGAAACATGCAGGAGTTTTATAACTGTGTGTTGTCCATCCTGGAAATGGAGATATGTTGAGAAGCTGTTTAGGAAGTTCTGACTGCTTTCTTTGTGCCTGTTGCAGAGCTGCCAGTGTCTGGCTGCTCAGCAGGTCTGCGCTGGTGCTCCACTGGCAGCCTGGAGCCCTCAGGAGCAGAGAATGTCACCAGAGCAATGACTTTGTGTGAGCGGTATATATTAGCAGAATTGCTGATTTGTTGTGCCGTGAAAATCAATGCAACAACGGAGAAATCTGTTGCCTCATTATTGCGTACAATGTATAATTAATTATTGGCCTAATACTGCGGACAAAATACAATTTTGCGTGAGCATATGCTCAAGTGTATTGATTGCTATAAGGAATAGGAGTGTTCATGCACTTCCCTCTTCAGGTAAGGTGGTTTTATTATCAGTGAACTTAACACTGGACATTGACAAGTTAGTGCAAGCAACAGAAATGCTCCTAAATATTTGAGGATACAGCTAAGAAAAATGCTAATGACACTTAAACTAGCACACAACACTGAGTGCAGGGAAATGTGGATGTTTTATATGCAGATAAAATTGACATCTTTACATCCTTGCCTTTCCCTTGATAATTGCAGATGTGCAAAGCCAAGCTGTATCTACACTAGAAGGGGGCCCAGAGCAGGAACCAGAAAAATTGCAGATAGAGTCTCACTTCAAAGATGATGTACATGACAGGGTCTGGTGTCAGATGTGTCCAGTGAGAGTCTAAGACCTTGCAGAAAGCTTGTGTGGAAAATTCATGCTGTCTGGGAAAGGAAAAGTGTGTGCAGCATGGGAAGATCTCAGAGAGAAGCCCACATTTTCAATAAAAAATAAGTCCTTTTTAAATCATAGAGAAATAAGAGGGCTAAGGGCATAAGAACTTTGAAAACCCAACAGATGTTCTTCGTGTCTATTTTTACCTGTGAAAGTCCAAGGATGGATGAAGTTTTCTTTTCTTTTAGGGATTTTTGTTTTTCCAGACTGCTTCCAGTTTTTCAGATGATAAGTTGCTATTCCATTTATGTGTAATGGTGTCTCAGGATGTATGTGGTTTCTAGGTACCCAACTGTACTTCAAAGGCGCCAGCCGCGTTTTTCAGGGATGTTTCTGGTTGCCAGCTCCTGTTCCCAAGCTCACAGCTCCCTGGAGTCAGGCAATTTCTCTATCAGTATTTTCACCAGACATTTTATTCTGTTCAATATTTTTCCCCTTCAAACCAGAACACTTTTATGGCTGCTCACATCAGTGGGCAGAGCTGAATCTGGTAGAAATTATGTCAATCTGCTTCTACTTGTAGATCAGAGTATACCCACACATAAGACAGGACAGGGAGCAGTGATCAGGCAGAGGGCTCAGTCCAGACAAACCAGTGATTTGTTTATATAAAACCAGCCTTTTTATTCCCTTTCACACCATGCTGGCTCTTCCTATATAAACCTTCACACTTCCTTTTTTTTGGTCTTTGTCTCCACGTGGTAAAAACATCCAGAATTTATATAGTCTTAGACCTTTACCTGGGACATATATGTTCCTTGAGTGGTATCATTTGTGTGGTTACTGAGTCACTGATAGTCTTTCAAAGGTGATCAACACCTCCCTTCCTTTGTCTGTAATATTTGGTCATTTTGCACAAATCCTCTTTAGCTAACTCTGAGATCCACCTATCCCTCATGGAGACATCTATAACTTTTTAGCTTCTTCTTGTGCTATGTACCATGTAGCACGTTTTTTTCATGTCAAGAAATTTCTCATGAGAGATTCAATTGGTTAAACTTCAGGCCGAACTGTAGTCATTTGCCTTCACATGTCAATCCTGGTATTCAAAGAAAGTGGTACAACATCTGCTGAACATAAATAAAATATAATAATTCACAATAATCCTGTAATATTACACAAAATTCACTGGTTTATATAAAATGAGTACTGTGTTCAGGACATTCTACTTCACTTCTGCATGACCATGGTTTCCAAATTTTAATTTTTTGTGATAGAAATAATGAAAGATTTTACAGATAATTTAAGGGAAAATTTATTAACAACTTAAGTGTACTTAGTAGTTCAAAAATCAGTGTTGCAAAATCAGGTCCATTTTTTCAATTTGAGAAATATAGAAAAGGCTATATTTGGCTCCAGACAAAGCAGCTATATAACTCAGTATCCTGAACCTCACAATGGTTGTGAGCAGATGCTTACAGGAGACTATTAACAGAAGAGACATTTATGATTCTTTTCATATTTCCAGCAGTTTTGGGCTCTGAGAATTTTCTAACCCTGGTATGTTTTTTTCCATTTTAGTAGTCTTCAAAAGTTTACTCTTCTGGTCACTGTTGTTTCACCCTCTGAACCTTTACTGTGGAGAGCATAATGAATGACACAAGACATGAAAGTTCACATCTTAACTTGTCTAAAGGTTTGTATGAGGAAAGGTTTTCAGCAAGGTAGGAGATGGTTCCGAGCCACCCTCACTCACTGGATGCATGCAGCACAGACACTCTGACAGCCCTGCCCAAGCAAAAGCCGCTTCAGAGTCCCTGCAGTGCACGCTCGGAGCCGGCAGCGTCATGGGGGACGGTGCATTGTCATCCTCCAGGGCCCTCCTTGCAGTGAGACACAGATTTTGTCTGGCCATGGAGGTCAGAGCTTTTGAGATATGCAGGGCCTCCATCTCTCAAGGCTGGCCCCTCCTGGTGGCAGGACTTGCTGCCTTTTTCAAAAAGAGACATTCCATTCTTTCCTGGTTTGAAACTAGAGGCCTTTTGATGGCCCCTAGTTCTTGTCTATGCCTTTGTACTTTCTTCAAGATACAGCCCTGTACTCAAGTTTTTATAGCAGTCCAGCATATACCTGTCACAGACATCTTTTGTGAAAAATCGTTTCTTTAGGATTTTCCCTCTTCTGGGAAGCTGAGGCCCCAGAAAGAGAATGTAAACACTGGTTATTTGCTGCTGTGAAATGCAACAAGTGCACCTGTGATTGGTTCTTCTGTGAGTGTTTGGATTTGCTGACCACTCACAGGAGAGTTGTTCTTGCTTTCTGCCTGGACACAGAACTTTGTTATTCATTCCTTTTCTATTCTTAGCATAGCGGCTTCTGAACTTTACTCTCTATTCCTTTTAGTATAGTCTTAATGTAACATATATATCATAAATTAATAAATCCAGCCTTCTGCCAGCCTTCTGATAATGAGATCAAGATTCTCATTTATCTCTTCACCCCTAAGGAACCCTTGCAAGCCCTGTAACATATATCCTTCCCCAGACCAATATCATTTTTAGAATGAAGAGTACTAGGATATTGAGTTTTTCTATTAGGTAGTCACAAGATTTTTTTTTCTGCTCTTTATTTTACATTTCGTCCTCTCAGGATATCATTTGAGAGAGAAATTAGTTAATCCTTCAAAATGTGTGTAAACTATAGATTCTACTGCTTTTTAAATTCTGAAAAATCTCGTTCATTGTTGGATAAATCTTATTTTATACTGGACTGAAAAAAAAAAAATTGATCAGTTAAACCCAGTTTTACAGACACTGAACCAGAACTATCTCATTTGCAATCTGATGTATAGAGCATTAATTCCTGTTTCTGACTAGTTTCCTTTATGTGGGTAGGGAATGCAAGAAAGGCTTCAACCATCTGCAGTTTTTCCCATAAAAAATATGTTCAT
Source organism: Ammospiza caudacuta (assembly GCF_027887145.1). NCBI lineage: Eukaryota > Metazoa > Chordata > Aves > Passeriformes > Passerellidae > Ammospiza > Ammospiza caudacuta. The sequence continues at coordinate 74,288,099 of NC_080594.1, forward strand.
CAGATAACAGGTAGTTCCAGAAATCTTTTGAACTTGACCACTTTTATCTTTTTATACAAACTGATAGAGATGCAAGATAAGGCATACTTGCAACAGGTTATGACTGAAAGATAATTATTTCATATATAAATTGAATTAATGTCTTAGGTATAATTTCACAACATTCTATTAGATTTGCTGGGGTCATTTTCAGAAGGAGGAAGCTGACTTTTGGCTAACTTACTGACATCTTTATTTTTTAATTGATTGCATGAAACAATGAACAAAATATACATTAAAGATAAAAATATTTCAATTTTTATATAATTCCTAGTTTTAGGAGCTCACACACTCAGACAGTCAATGTTATAATACTTCAGATTATGTGCATTAAATGTAAATTAAATTTTAAAAATAACCTGGTTTTAATTTGAAGACAGTTTATTCCTAGTTTTTTGGGGTTTTTTTGTTTGTTTTTTTTTTCAGGAAATAATGGATGTTGTGCTGAGATTAATTTTTATATTTTCTTGCAAAAGCTACCTGCCAACAATTTTTTATTTCTGACTTATAGATTTTTTAATATTTTTATTTCCTGCAAATCTGGTATGATATTTCAACCTCATTTTGCTACAGTCATATGTCAGAGGACTTAGTAATTTGTCAGCAAAGATGGCAAGTTTATTTCTGAAGAAAAATTTACTTTGGCAATAATAACAGCAAAAAAGAGAATATTGTTTGTCAGAAAAGGATTTTAGAATATATCCTATTAGCTCAGGAAGATCCATCAAGTGTGACAGAAATAAATTTTCTATGTATCTGAAGTAGTAAGTTATACTTCTCCCAGTGAAAAATGAGAAGATTAATTATAATCTTATTAATAGTAAAAAACCCAAAGCAACATCTTTTTTTTTCTTTCTCAGCTTGAGCAATACCTTATTTAATTCCAAATTAATTTAAGAATTTTTTACTGGCAGAAAAAAAAAGTGTTATTAAATTCGGGAGAAGAAAAATAAAGGTTAATAAGTGAAAAAAGTTTCACTTTGCTTTACAATAACTCTCATGGCTCAAACTCTATTGAAGGAAATGAGGAACTTTAAAAGTTCTAGTGCACTGATTTTTTTACAGAGTTTATTTGAGGGAAATGGTAATATTCACAGCATACTGATTACGAGAAACTATATTTATTTTGCTGAATGCTCATAACGAGTATGCCATATATCATATTTTTTCAACTTTGCTGTTTTCAGAACTTAAATGCTTCTTCAGCATATTCTTTAAAGAAGTTTTAAAATGTTGGATTGCTGAAGACAAGCCCAAAGAGCACTGCAAAGATTTTATTTCTGCAGGAGTATTTGTCAACTGCAGACTACGAAGCAACAATTTCCCCTGACAGTCTGACAGTGAACTTTGCAGAGTACTGTAAAAGCTAGCAGAGAATACTTCTAACAGATTATATATATCGAAAGGGATTTTATTGAGAGGACCACATAGAAGGCTTTTACTAGAATTGTCATATATCAGTGAAAGAAAACATTGCCAAATTATTGTACTTTTCACTGGTTTTAGGCAACAGTTGAATTCTGGGCTGTGTTTCCATTCCTTTATCAGTACAGAGTAGGATGACTTAAGAACGAGTCAGTTTTTCTTTAAAAGCATATGCTTTGAGATCTAGCATTCTTATCACTGACTAACAAGTTCTGTGGGATGTGGCCTATAGAGACTTCACTATTAAGAATTTTTTGTTCTTTTCTACAAGAAACATATGATCACATTACAGAAATTTTTTCTTGATGCAACTGAGTCATAGTTATTATCACTTGAATTCTTAGATAACCCAGAGATGGAATCAGATTCAAATTCAGACATTTAAACCAAGTTCTTCATAAAATAGATTTGAAATAAAAATTAGGTTATAGACTAGTTAGACTCACATTAAAACCAATGTATATTGATTACAAAGTTGTCAATGCAAGAGATGCGATTTAGTGAGCTTTTCAAGAGATAAAAAAGCTTTTAATTGTTTGTTTAATATCTGAACAGATGGGCAATTATATCTCTTCTAGCCCTCAACTTCTACTCTATTAGCATTTCTCCAACAAATAAACCTTTCCTTTTAGACTGATGGTAAATTCAAAGTATCACAGGCATTAATACTGAAGTGAATTTCATTGAGTTTTTGATATCTTGAATACAGAAATATATATTTTAAATTAGTTGTCCCTTGGTACAAAATGTAGAATAATAGGTGTGTTTAGGAAAATATTGCATAGGCCCCTATGCAGATACATGTTTTTTTCCTCATAATTTATTATGAAGAGAGTTCAGCAAATTTAGGTTTGTATACTTATTAGGCAAGAATAATACATTTATACAAAATCTGTACAGATCCGAGGATTTATGTTTAGGCTATTAATTTAATATAATTGTTATGACTCGTGCTCACATTATTAAGAATCAAACAGCTTTGAAATTGTAAAAACATCAACAGGGAAGCAACAGGTACAGAAATGTGCATGACAATTTCCCAGCACTGTTTAGGAACCTAAATATTCTGGGAATGAGGATTGTCAAAGAACATGACTGTGCCCAGTGCTGCAAATAGTTAAGGATAGCTACAGGAGGCTCCCAACTTCCAGCAAACTACAGAAACATCTAGGAAGTTCTGTCACTTATTCCGGATGAAATGGTTCTTTGAGCTTTTGTTCCACCTAACTACAGGAGGGGCAGTGACCTTTCAGCAGGTTCTGCAGAGAAGCTGGTGTTACTGCCAGTCAACAAAAGCAGTGATTTTCACAGAATAATGCCTAAGGCCTCTTGCTGAGATTGGAGAAGGGGCGTCCTTGCTTCCAAATGTGTGTTGGGGGAAAATTGGCATTGCCAAGTAGCTGCTGGAGGAGCTCAGTGGACCTCACAACATTGAAGATATTGTGAAGGAGGTTGCCTGGATCTTCCTTACAATACTAAGCTACAATAGCTCAGCTGTACTGAAGAAGGCACAGGCAGAGTCTGTGTTCCCTGAGCTGGGAAATGGAGACTCCCATAGTGCAAAAGTCTGGTAGCATTTAACTTCTGTCACAAGGAAAAGTACACCTAAATTAATTCTGGTAGGAGAATCTATACAACTGTTCGTGTGAAGCTACACAAGAGTTTCAGTGTCCTGGTAGCACATGAGGGGCTGGAAGCTGTGTTGAAGGATGCACCCAAGCAGGCTGGATCTGAACTGTGTGGCAGCACCAGGAGGAAAGAGAATGAGTGACAGCAGTGAGAGACTCCCTACTCCAGAGAATGGAGGCTGCCATCTGCTGACCTAACCTATTTTCTTGTAAGATTTACTGCTCAGATCTGGAATGCTGTGAACAGCCTGATAAGGTTCTGTCCTTGATGCTCCTCCACATAAACATCAGCTTTACTGTCAAGGGAGGCCTGCTGAACAGCAAGGGTGAACATGAGGCCCTGGGGCTGAGGGCATGGGGACCTCATGGCGGGTTTCTCCTCAATGCTGCAGCTCAGGGGGAAGGGCTTGAGGAGCAGAGAGACAAGTGGGTAGTTTCTGCAGGTCCACAGCTAGCTGCACGCTTTGTAAGGATAAAAAAGTTCTGTTTTTATGGCCAAGGCACCCTCACTGATGATGAAGAAAGCAGAGTGAATAAGAGGTAGGATTGAACTGACCAAACAGGAAAAAACTTAGTGAATAGGCTGGCTGCTCTCTTCAAAGCAGCTTTATACTAGGAGTGATAGGCATGGGACATGGCAATCTGCTATCATATAAGAAAGTGGAGGAACACCTGGGAAAACAAAACACTCTTAGCACTTTTGTATTTTTCTTCTGTATTTCCATTCTTGTCCCACTGAGATTATGCCTACATTCTTTTTTTCTATTTTGCAACTTCTTCTGTTCCTCAGCTGAAAATGGACAAGATGAAAAATCCTAAAAGCTAGCAAATTAAGTAGGGCCAATTCTAACTAAATCTACTATTTTGCTGTGTAATAAAAAGTGTGTTTGGGTCTGGCTTTCTACAGTGCTCTTAGTCACTTATGGTTTTTTCAACAGTTTTACTATTTTTTTATATCCTGAAGTCAATCATCTCTCTTCCCCAATTCATATAATAATTTGGCTATAAAACAAAAGCAGAGCATAAATACTTTCTTTTCTCTTTTTCCTGACATTTTTCTGACTGAAAGACCTAATAATTTGTTGGTTTTTTCCTCCCATATTCTGTATTGGAGACAGTTAGCATCCATAACAAAGTTTGAGTCCAGAATCAATTTTGAACTGCAAGATGGAAACAGAGAAACTCAGTAACTTACCTCCCAAAGATGATGTCGTGATCAGAAGTTTTATTTCTTTTTTTTCCTGGAATTGGAAATTAGAAATGTCTGTCAAAGCCTCCTTTGTTCTGTGATAAGCACAGAAAATAACACAGAACTGTAACATATATTACAAGAAACACAAGTACCAAAAAAAAAAAATCCATCAGAACCAAGGAACAACTTCACCTATTAAACTTCTGTCCTGTGACATTTCTAATTTCCTCTTGTAATCATGCTGAAGTGCACTTTTAGTTATCATTGCTTAATTACAGAATAGGTGTTAATTTTCCAGTTAGAAGCAAATATGTAATTGCATCATGCGCTTATTTTGCTAAAGAACTTTCACAAGTTTTTGCACTATAAAACTTTGAGCTAAAATACAGTCTAGGGATACAAATTAATTTTATTTTGGTTTTTTATTTCCTTAACTCTTGCTTTTATGAGAAATCAGAAACATTGCACATATATCTCCACATGCTCTCCAGTTGCATGGCATCTACTGAGAGTTTGGTAAAAATCTCATATATCTAATTCTTAAGATTCTGTGCATAATGTGAATGCACACATTAATAAACACTAGAGATCTTCTTAAGAGTGAAAAATGCCTTGGTTTTATAATATTATTCAGCAAGAGCCTGCAAAGTCTCACCATCACCTGCAGGTCCCAGTCATTCAGAAGCACAGCTATGGGAAACCAGGCTTCCCTCCATTTCTGTGTATGTATCATGGGCTGTTAAATGTACATATAGTTCTGGTAACTTCCTTGTAATGAAACTGATTTATTTTAACCTTCCTGCATAGCTGATGTTGATTTCTGGATGCTCACATTCACATCAGAATATACTTTTATTTTTTTACTAACTTTCAATGTACCATTTAACACCATATCTAAATTAGTCTTTTGTCTTTTTGCTAACCAAATAACACCCTTTCTGGTCACATGTAAGTCTCCAAGAGCATTCTATTGTCACTGTCTACTGTCACTGTATTTTTTAACAAAATATTTATCTCCCTGTCTATATTACTCTATTTTCACTTTCACAACCCAACTCTCAAGACCTAGCATTCAGGAAAAAACCAAACTTCCCATCATTATTAACATTTAATATTGTGTACCGAGAAGCACTTTGATTGCTAAAGTAGCAGTAACATCTCAAATAAAAATATTCCCACTGCTAGAAGCTTTAGATAGCAATGGCTTGTGCAATTCTGTTGCCAAACTTGTCAGTCTAATGTCCACCCTAACATTTGAAACTGTCTCATTTTCATAGCCTTAAGTTTTACAGATATTAAATGGGTGGCAGACACCTGCTATATATAATAATTTTTTTTTACTTTAAATAAGATTTTGGCAAGGACTGGGAGGCAGATCTCATTCCAGCTTACTCTTCTGTCAGATATTTGAAAGAAAGAAGCATAATCTAATTTGTCATGTTTTTCATATCAGATTTATTTATATGTATTAGATTCTCACCTCCATGAAACTTCTGTCACCCCTCTGGTGTTGTACATAATAGCTCTGTGTGGAATGATTTTAACATTTTGCCAATGTATTTTAAGCAATAAAAAGGACCTATAGTTATCATTACGAGTACTACTTTAATTGCACAATGTAAGCTATTCATCATCAGTGCTGTATGCTGTTTAGTCATATTGTAACTATTGCTTGATATTTTTATTTCTTAGAGACTTTGAAGAGATTGTGTCACCAGTTTGGAGACTGAATAATGTAAAGTAAATAATGAGTTTAATTGATTAAAGAAATTCAGCTTCCTCCATACTAAGGGTGGAACTCCTCTGCATAACAATAAACTCCTAGTGTGCTTTAATATTCCCTAAGTTGAGCTATTTAACCATGTATTGCTCTTCTAGATGAGCCCATGTCTCTGTAGGTCCTTCATCATATTTGACAGCCTTTGTAGTTGTCTCTCATACCTTAAAGCATCTTGATGAAGCAGTGACAATGTTTGGAGAACTCAATTGTAGCTCAAGCTACATATTATTTGGCAGATATGCTGGATTTTTTATTTTTGCATGCACCACTCAAATTTAAAATCTGTGTTAGTAGGAATCTAGAAGAATAATTAGATAATAAGCCATTTGCTATTGTCCAACACTGGAAGAATGAGTAATAAAAGAAAAAGAATGAATAGAAATAAATTTTAAAAAAAAGCTGATGTCTTAAAGCAGGTTTGTGGTACATGCTGGTTTAAATCTCTAAAGGAAATATTTCTAGATTAATTTGCCCTTAGTATGCATAGCAGTTTCTTTCTCTTTGAATAGAATATAAAGAAACTCATAAGTTCTTATAGTAAATTTCTGCAAAACATTTGAATTAAAGAATTTTGTTTTTAAGAAAAAATCGGTAGAATGTTCTCTCCAAGGAAGTCTCGGATAAAACCAGTTAATCCAGTAATGTTCTACACAGAGAATATCTGGAACTCTAAGAAGGAAAAGAACCTGTAGCCCCTTCCAAAGGATGAAATCAAGACTCTGAGGGCCAGAGGAACTCTGTGATAATTTTCAAGTATTCAAGGTTATTTAACAGTCCTCGAGCATGTGTGAACTGAATGACAAAACATATGATTGAAACTTATGGTTGTATTGTAAGAATATTATTTGACATTCAAATATTTTTAAATTGGCATGCAGGTATCGGAAACGTAGACCACATGTTCTAAACTGATGAGAGCAGCTGTTGAGTCAGAACCTGTTACACTAATGGCTTGACAACTACGGTTTTGGATGGAGGTTTAACTCTTATTTGAAATTTTTATTTACCCACCAAACACAATTGTCACAATTCAAAATTAAGAGTTAAACCAAAATTCTTAATGAGATCACCTTGGAAATCCTTTCTTTTCTATGTAACTTCAATGTGATGGGTTATATAGACTCAAAATTGATTTTATTTCTGCTACAAAGGGAAGCTTCAAATACTTTTAAATTTATTTTTTCTTTAGGACCTCAAGCTCAGGGTTCCACCATTATCGCTGTAAATGTTTTAAATTGCAGCGTTAAGAATTAATGAAAGACATACTTTATCAACATACAGCTTACCCTTTTGGGTTTCAGTTTCTTCATTTATGTTAATGCAGTAATTTCATTGCTATCAGTATTTTAATTTTATCGTGGTTTTCTGTGTCAGTGTTAGCAAACATTATTTGTTAGTTTAGTTCAAAGATGTCAGGATTTCATTAAGCAGCACTAGATGACTGACCATCATGTTGAATGTGACTTTGGTATAAAAAAGTCATATGGTAGTGTGCAGAAATAGCCTACCAAGTGTTAAGTATCTGAACCTAACCTCTCTTTATATTTCCTATTATATTATCCTGTACTATCTTGTAGTTTATTTGTTCTACAGGAAAGTCAGGTAAATCAATGGAATAGGTCACAAAACATTCAATGATTATGTGTTTGCATGCATACAAGTAATGGAACTTACTGACTCAGAATGATTGAGAGGAATTTTTTTTCTTTATATTGCTTCATTTTTTGAGAACCTCATGCATTTTGCTAGTTATTCTGTTAATTCCCCTATGGACATCTGAGTAATGAGACTGATCAACTGGGAACTTGAAGGCATAATATTGGCTTATGTGATGGGTTTCCCACTACAGCTGTGTCTGTGATAAAACAGTGCAGGTTTCCCATGCTTGAAATACTGCAGTGATCCTTTAAAGTTTAAAATACTACATAATTTATGAAGGCTTCATAATGAATTGTTTGGCAGATGTGAAAGATAGGTTATGTAATCACTTCATTCTGAAAAGAAAATAAAGGCAAAAATTTAGAAGGAGGAAAGACATTTGCTAAAATCCTTTGCAGACTTCTGAAGAATATTTTATGCTGCTATGTGCCAGGATAATTTGTTCTCTTATAGGGCAGATTTCTGTCTTTACTTTTGTAATAAATTGGAGCAATAATGACAGTATAGCTGTTTACTTTTCTTGGCCTTATAGAATAGGAAATTGGCAGAGATAATATTGTACTTTGCACATCACTATCGGAACAATTAATTAACTGAGATTATGGGGTAATATCCTACTTTGAATGACTGAGATAATCATTACTGTTACCTTCTTTGATGTAGTTCAGCCTCAGTGAAGATGACTGCAAAAATACCTAAAATAACATATTAATGTTTTGTAAAAATGAATGAAATTAAATAAATTTAATTGCAAAACACTATGTTAAAGCTTCTTTTAAGTTGGTAACTTGAACTTCTTTAATTTGTCTTCTCCTTTTTTCTGACTGTAAAAACATCTAATTTTATACACTTGGTTTTTTTTGCAGAAA